>NW_021245206.1:0-1113 GCF_002162155.2 Triticum dicoccoides | reverse complement strand
CAACCCTAGCAAATCTCCCTTCGCGCCCCGCCTCCCCTCGCTGGATCTCCGCCGGCCGGCGCCGCGCCGCCCCCGTCCGGAGCCGCGCCCCTCCACCTCTGCCGGCCCCGCGCCGGAGCTCCTTCGCCGCCCGGCCGCGCCCGCGTCGCCCCGAACGTCGCCGGCCATCCTCCGGCCAGATCCGGGCCGGCGCCGCCCGGATCCAGTGGGCCCCGACCTTCCCCGACCCGCCGGCGTCTCCCCCCGCGCTCCGGCAAGCCCCAGCCGCCGTCAACCTCGTCTCCGGCGAGATCCCGATCCGGCCGTTGACTTTCTTCGCGAGGGTATATTTCCACTAAGTCCTCAGATCTGCATATTTTCATGGCATGTTCATCGCATTGTATCTCTGCATCCGTAGCTCCGTTTTGTGCGTGTAATATGTCAAATTGTTTGACTCAACGAGTAATTCATTTCATTCTATTGCATCATGTTCATTTGAGTTCATCTTGATGCCTGAATCATCGTTGCAAGAGTGCTTCATGATGTTGTCTGCTGTCTGTTAACAGAACTAGCTCTTTTGTCATTTTTGCCATGATTGATGTGTGCATCCTATGAGGTTGATGTCTACATGTGTTTTGAACTATGCCATGTCTTCTTTACAGAGGTGCTTACCATGTATTTTTGTGATCAATGTGGTGACTAGCACAAGCATGAAAACTAGGCTTCGTGATATTGCTGATTTTAGTCTCTGTTCTGCTGTTATTTTGATGCCATGTAAACATGATGCTACAGAGAGATCCATGCATATTTTGAGATACTTCAGTAAGGGTGTTTTGAACATATGGTTATTGTCTAGCCATTAATGCCCCTGTTTGCAATTATGGAGTAGTCTAGAATGTCATTTTTGTGCTCTACTTTTGCTTCAAAATGTTTCCTGGCAGATTGTTTACATGTTATTCAATTTTGCCAAGGTTGTTGTAGTTGATCCTTGCATGCTATGAACTTGTTATTGCCTTGGTTTGTTTCATAAACATGTCTTCTTGCTGATGCTATGCTTATCTTGTCATGCAATGACTTGTGGTGAGTGAATCAAGCTTGTTAAGTAGGGTACTTGCTGTTGCTGTTTTGCTAGGC
>NW_021245205.1:0-1182 GCF_002162155.2 Triticum dicoccoides | reverse complement strand
TTCCTCGTCGACTGGGCCGAGACCCAGTACCTGCCTCCAGCGCCTGACTCCACCCATTGGCGGATGCACTTCGATGGCTCCAAGATGCGCACCGGCTTGGGAGCCGGCGTCGTCCTCACCTCTCCTAAAGGCGACAAGCTCAAATATGCACTGCAAATCCACTTTGCCGCCTCCAACAACGTTGCCGAGTACGAGGCGCTCATTCACGGGCTCCGGCTTGCCAAAGAACTTGGCATCCGCCGGATCTTGTGTTATGGCGACTCGGACTTAGTGGTCCAGCAGTCATCTGGCGACTGGGACGCGAAAGACGCAAACATGGCGAGCTACCGTTTCCTCGAGCAACAACTCAGCGGGTATTTCGAAGGGTGCGAGTTCCTCCACGTGCCAAGAAACGACAACGACCAAGCACATGCCTTGGCACGAATCGGCTCTACCCGCCAAGCAATACCCTCTGGCGTCACCCTTCAATGCCTCCTCAAGCCGTCTGTCAAGCCTTCACCAGAATCAGACTCCATTTTTGTGCCGGCTCCTCCCGAAGACGGCGGATCCGACTCCAGAGCTCCGACAGTCGGAACTCGGACTTTGGCGGATGACTCCAAAGCCGCCACAATCGAGCCCGGCCCGGGGACTGCAGCAGCGGACTCGAAGATTCCAAAACTCGGCCCAAGGACCGCGTCAGTCGGCCTGGGGACTTCATCAACCCAGCAAGCGGCTGTTGACTCCAACCCACCGCCTCCCAACCCAACGGCCCTCGTCCAAGTCGCAGTTCTGGCAATCGAAGAAATAGAAGCACCCTCATGGGACCAGTCCATCCTCAAATTCCTGGTGAATAAAGAGCTACCAACTGACGAGATTTCAGCTCGGCAAGTACAACGCTGGGCGGCAGCCTATACCATAGTCAACAGAGAGCTCGTCAGGCGCAGCGTCACTGGTGTCTACCAGCGCTGCGTAGAGCCAGAGCAAGGCCAAGCGATTCTCAAAGACATCCACCAAGGCGAATGCGGCCACCATGCGGCTTCAAGAGCACTCGTCGCCAAAGCCTTTCGGCACGGTTTCTTCTGGCCGACTGCCTTGGAAGAGGCCAAGGAGTTGGTCCAAAAATGCAAAGGGTGTCAGAAGTTCAGCTCCAAGCCGCACCAGCCGGCTTCTGTGCTCAAGACCATCCCCATCGCCTGGCCTTTC
>NW_021245204.1:0-2653 GCF_002162155.2 Triticum dicoccoides | reverse complement strand
TGGCATGCTCGCCTTGGCCATCCCGGCGCCGACGCTCTTCATAAAATTTTGCAGACTTTTCCCTTTTCATGTAATAAATCGGCAGCACACACTTGTCATGCCTGTCGCGTAGGAAAACACGTTCGTTTGCCGTTTTCAACTTCATCATCCATTGCTACTTTCCCTTTTGATGTTATTCATTGTGATGTGTGGACATCTCCCGTGCCTAGCAATTCGGGTTTATCATATTACCTTGTCATTTTGGATGATTTTTCTCACTTTACTTGGACCTTTCCGTTGCGCCGCAAATCCGACGTCGCTTCCTCTCTTCATGCCTTTTACGCCTATGTTGCCACCCACTTTCACCGCACCATTGCTCACCTCCAAACCGACAACGGAAAGGAATTTGATAACCTCGCCATTCGCACTCTTTTATCCTCTCATGGCACAATTTTTCGTCTCACATGTCCATACACATCTCAGCAAAATGGTTGTGCCGAACGTGTTCTCCGCACTCTTAACGAGAGTGTTCGCGCCTTGCTCTTCCACGCACACATGCCGGCGAGGTTTTGGCCCGATGCCCTCGCCACAGCTACCCTTCTCCTTAACATCCGGCCTTGCAAACCCCGGTGGAACTACACCCCTCATCACCTCTTATTTGGGTCACCTCCGTCATACGATGATCTTCATGTTTTCGGTTGCCTTTGTTATCCCATTATCATTAGATGCATCGATCGCATTCTTAATCGCTAGAGTTTTATCGTCTGAATTTATCCCACGGATATTCCACACCAGTACATTCCATTGTACTTGGCGGGACATGGGAACTAGGTGGAGGAGGAGGAGGGCGCGCTCTCGTTTGTTGCCATGAGTTTGGCCGGGGAGAGCTCATCAGCTGGGATGCCACAGCGTGCAGTGCCGATCTCCTGAAGCAGTGGGATGGGCGGAGGTCGTGGTGATCTGTGCTGGAGCTGCGGGGACCTGGCGAGGCTTGACCTTGCTCTTGTACTGACGGCCTTCGGCCATCGATGGAGCTTTGAACCCATCATAGCGGTTGGTCCTGGTGCTGCGCCGGAGGGTTGTGTGTGCGGTCTCACCTGCACCTTTCTTCTTCTTCTCTTCGTGGCTCACAATCAGAGAAGCTTGTCAATGTTTGTTGCAGTTTCAGTCATGGTGAAAGAAGGTTCCTTGCTTATCAGAGGAGCAAAGGCCACTTCCCAGCTGCGTTTATCCATTCTGACCACCTGAATCATTGTCTCACTAGCAACTGGGCTATACCAGGTTTTGACAGCCTGGGCAACAAACAGGTACTGAAGCTTCTGACAGAACTGCATCTCCTTTTCAGTGTTGACAGCACCATTCAAGATCATGGGAGGCATATGTTTGTAGATGTTGTGTGACTTGTGCCGGAAACCTAAACATACAGCTGCTGAGTGTCCTCTTATGTTGGGGCCTAAACCTTCTGTTCAGATTTACGGGGTTTGCTGCTCAGAGTTGATGTTTTTCGAGTCTCCCAGTGTGGAACCCTTGGCACCCGCGGTGGAGACCTCCTTCCCTGGTGTGGTGAAGGTGGTTCATGGACCGTTGACCGAGGCTCAGATCATTCAGCAGTTGAGGGAGCTCGCTCCGGGTAATTTTCAGTGGTCGTTGCTCAAGCTCACAGATACAACCTACAAAGTAGATTTCCCGTCTAAGGAGGATCAGCTGAGAATCCTCAAGTTCGGTATGAGCAGGGTCACGGGCACTAGTTTTGTGTTGCAGTTTGATGAGTGGAAAAAGAAGGAGCCGCAGGGCACGCCGTTAACTTAGATTTGGGTTTGTTTCTCTGGGGCGCCATCTGCTTCCCTGGACAACTTTTTGGTTGAGTAAATGGCTCTATAGGTTAGAGACAGAGCCGGAGGGCATGTGGGCACAGATTTTGCGCAATAAATATTTGCAGTCGAAAACACTCGCTCATGTTACCATGAGACCAACTGACTCTCCATTCTGGAAAGGGCTTATGAGGACGAAGGATTTGTTCTTTCGTAGGGTCAAATTCTTGGTTGGCAATGGGATGTCAACAAGATTTTGGGAGGATAAGTGGTTGGGAGAGACGCCTTTAGCCGTCCAATATCCAACCCTTTATAACATTGTGCAACGTAAAGAGGACTACGTAGGTACAGTTTTCCAAACGATCCCCTTGAATATCCAGTTCAGACGTGCGCTAGTTGGTGAGCGATGGACAGCCTGGATGCACTTGGTTCAGAGATTGATAGATGTTCAACTCTCCGACCAGCCAGATTCGACGCAATGGAAATTAGCTAAAAATGAGGTCTTTACGGTGAAATCGTTTTATATGGATCTGATTAATTCTGGCCCAATCTCAAGATCATTGCATATCTAGAGAATTAAGGTTCCCTTGCGTATTAATTTTTTATGTGGTTTGTCCACAGGCAAGTTATTCTCACCAAGGACAACCTAATTAAGAGGCGTTGGGTAGGTAGTTCACGTTGTTGTTTTTGTGATCATGATGAAACAATACAACATTTATTTATTAAATGCCCACTCACCAAATTGCTTTGGAGAACGATTCATATAGCCTTCAATAATAACCCTCTAGTTGACATTGATTCGTTGTTTGGAACGTGGTTAGCTGGGTTGAATATATTATTGCGGCTCATATTCGGATTGGAAT
>NW_021245203.1:0-1290 GCF_002162155.2 Triticum dicoccoides | reverse complement strand
TCACGATGGGCATGATTTAGCTCTGCAGCCGGACAATGCCCTGGAGGCCGCACACGAGTCCGCTCCGACCCTCAATTTGGAGCCGGCTGCGCAGATCGAGGACGGGTGGCTAGACACCGCCTCGGGGGCTGCAACCTCTACAGCGATGGAGCCGAATACTGACCTTATCCCTTGTGAAGCTCGTGACTCCGACGTGCCGGACTCCTCGCCGGACTCCGAACCTCCCGCGCCCCCTCCATTTGAATCCGATTGGGCGCCGATCATGGAGTTCACCACTGCGGACATCTTTCAACACTCACCTTTCGGCGACATCCTGAGTTCGCTAAAGTATCTCTCGTTATCAGGAGAGACCTGGCCGGACTGTGGTTAGGACGGTTGGGATGCGGACGACGAAGAAATTCAAGGCCCACCCACCACCCACTTAGTATCCACTGTCAACGATCTAACCGACATGCTAGACTTCGACTCCAAGGACATCGATGCTATGGACGACGATGCCGGAGACGGCCAAGAACCAGCGCCTACTGGGCACTGGAAAGCCACCTCGTCATATGACATATATATGGTGGATATCCCAAAGGATGGGAATGGCGAGGGAACAACGGAGGAAGACCCCTCCAAGAAACAGCCCAAGCGTCGGCGTCAGTGGCGCCGCTCTAAATCCCGCCACAGCAAGAATGGAGATTCCGGCACCGGAGATAATAATACCCCAGGCAGTGCCGAAGACAACCCCCTCCAGCAAGATTAAGCACAGGAGGACGGAGAAGCCAGCCCTCATGAGAGAGCGGCAGACGAAGAGGTAGAGGATGATAATTACATGCCTCCCTCCGGAGACAAGGCAAGGCTCGACGACGACGAATTTGTCGTGCCGGAGGATCTCGTCGAACAAGAGCATTCTAAACACAGGCTTATGGCCACGGCAAACAGCCTCAAGAAAAAGCAGCAACATCTTAGAGCTGATCAAGATCTGCTAGCCGACAGATGGACTGAAGTCCTTGCGGCCGAAGAGCATGAGCTCGAATGCCCCTCCAAAAGCTATCCCAAACGCAGGCTGCTCCCCCGATTAGAGGACGAGGCATATAAACGTGCATCACTAGCGCACAATACGGCTGACCGACCACCTCGTGGCCGCGACAGAGAGGCCTCTAGGCCCTCCACTAGAACCGTACCCCGGCATCACTCGAAAAGCACAAGGCCACAGGGGAATGCTCCGGACTTGCAAGATATATTGGAGGATCTACGGATCGCGTCGGCGCCCCATGATACGTGACGACAACCATCGCGCCAGAC
>NW_021245202.1:0-1615 GCF_002162155.2 Triticum dicoccoides | reverse complement strand
AGCCATGGCCCAAGCGAAAATCTCTTTGGTTGCAGAGTTTTTTATGTGTCACTCCCCCTGCAAGTGAGTAGTGACAAGGAATTCATCCTTCAGACAAATGACCAGAAAGAAATATATGTGCACTAGTAGATTGGATTATTGAAATTGTGAAGACTAAAGAGCAGGGCATCTGTAAGAAAGATGCATGCACGACCAGACCTCTAACTTCAGTGCCTGCAGCTTCTCCACTTTCTGAAACTCCACTCATCTCTTTGCAACCAACAAGCATGCTGCCATTTCCCTTGCATTTCCCTTGCAATTGTGAAGACTAAAGAGCAGGGCATCTGTAACAAAGCATTTGTTGTTAGTCTCATCATCGTCACCACATGCAAAGAACACACCAGATATTCCCTACAGCAACAAAGTTCTGTCTAAAAATAAATTTATTCTTTGCATTAATGAATTTCAAATTGGCTTTCACTTAACACTACTAAAATGTATTGACTGAGCTATTTGATACTCTGCATTACAAAGTAAGCATTGGAGGAATACACATATAACATACCACTACATATTGTACATGGTTGTACGGCCTTAGCAAAACAAGGAGAAATGAGAGAATTACCATGTCACAACAAGGAAAAAACTTATTGTCAAGAAGTCTGCATACTGTTTAAACAGGGTGTCTGTACCCCCACAAAAAAATTGAAGAGGGTGTCTGTACACTACCATGCAGTCATGTGAAACTATTGTATACAAGCTCAAAAACAAAATCCAAAATATAGAATGTGTTAGAAGGGAGAGAGAGGAATTTTTGTATTGCTTGAGCCTCGTGGGCATATATATAGGAGTACATGATCTACTTGGAGTACAAGGCAAGCCAGAATATTTCCTAGTCTAACCTATGTTTCCTAATACAATCACGTTACTCAACATCCCCCGCAGTCACAACGGTAGCGATGCAGACGGTGAGACTGGAGAAGAATCTGAAGGCAAGCCGATGGACACCCCCCATAGTCATAACGGTCGACGCATCACAGAGTCGTGGCTGGAGTGAAAACCGACGAGGTTGCTCAAGCAGACGGCAACCCTTTGTGCCGTTTGTCGAGGTAGCCGAGAGCGTGGGTGGTGGAGCCGTGGTCGAGGTAGCCGTGCGAAGAATGCAATGGTCGATGTCGAGTCGGGGTAGCCGGCGTCGATGAAGTCGCAGTGGAGCCGCGGGCGCAAGGAGGCGCCGAGTTAGCATGGGCGCGGTGATGTCGAAGTAGGGGTGCGTCGGAGTGAAGATGGTGTTAACGAGGCATCGCGGCGGGTTTGCCAAGCCCGGGGACACGACGTGGACGAAGGCACGCACAGGTGTTGCCAGCACCGGACATGCGTAGACGAGGGACCTGCACGAGCTGTACGCCATGTCGAGGAAGTCGGAGGGGCCAGCACAGAAGAACTCGACGACGGTTGCGGCTCCAATAGGCGCGGGGCCGATGTCGCACGCGGTTGTCGGAGTAGACGAAGTGGTCGGGTAGATGATGGCGACGCTAGCGACGGGCTGGTGCTGGACGAAGACGAAGGAGGTGGATGAGCAGCGGCGGCGGCCAAAGTAGAGCGGCGGTGGTGGCTTGACGGCGGCGGCAGCTGG
>NW_021245201.1:0-1024 GCF_002162155.2 Triticum dicoccoides | reverse complement strand
TATGGCTGAGGCATAGGGGATGACGCTCATCTCTTCTATATCTTCTGCCGTGGTCGGACATTGAGCTGAGCTCAATTTCATACCTTGTAACACAGGCAAGAACCCCTTCTTGGATTGATCCATATTGAACTTCTTCAATATCTTATCAAGGTATGTGCTTTGTGAAAGACCTATGAGGCGTCTCGATCTATCTCTATAGATTTTGATGCCTAATATATAAGCAGCTTCTCCAAGGTCCTTCATTGAAAAACTTTTATTCAAGTAGGCCTTGATGCTGTCCAAGAGTTCTATATCATTTCCCATCAAAAGTATGTCATCTACATATAATATGAGAAATGCTACAGAGCTCCCACTCACTTTCTTGTAAACGCAGGCTTCTCCATAAGTCTGTGTAAACCCAAACGCTTTGATCATCTCATCAAAGCGAATGTTCTAACTCCGAGATGCTTGCACCAGCCCATAAATCGAGCGTTGGAGCTTGCACACTTTGTCAGCATTTTTAGGATCGACAAAACCTTCCGGCTGCATCATATACAATTCTTCCTTAAGGAAACCATTAAGGAATGACGTTTTGACGTCCATTTGCCATATTTCGTAATCATAGAATGCGGCAATTGCTAACATGATTCGGACGGACTTCAGCTTCGCTACCGGCGAGAAAGTCTCATCGTAGTCAACCCCTTGAACTTGTCGATAACCCTTAGCGACAAGCCGAGCTTTATAGATGGTCACATTACCATCCGCGTCTGTCTTCTTCTTAAAGATCCATTTATTTTCTATGGCTCGCCGCTCAACGGGCAAGTCAGTCAAAGTCCATACTTTGTTTTCATACATGGATCCTATCTCGGATTTCATGGCTTCCAGCCATTTGTCGGAATCCGGGCCCGCCATCGCTTCTTCATAGTTCGAAGGTTCACCGTTGTCTAACAGCATGATTTCCAAGACAGGGTTGCCGTACCACTCTGGTGCGGAACGTGTCCTTGTGGACCTTCGAATTTCAGTAGGGGCTTGATCAGAAGTATCT
>NW_021245200.1:0-1157 GCF_002162155.2 Triticum dicoccoides | reverse complement strand
CTTTGACTGTTCCATTTTGAACTACTTCAAAATCTTGTCAAGGTATGTACTCATTGAAAACTTATCAAGTGTCTTGATCTATCTCTATAGATCTTGATACTTAATATGTAAGCAGCTTCACCGAGGTCTTTCTTTGAAAAACTCCTTTCAAACACTCCTTTATGCTTTGCAGAATAATTCTACATTATTTCCGATCAACAATATGTCATTCACATATACTTATCAGAAATGTTGTAGTGCTCCCACTCACTTTCTTGTAAATACAGGCTTCACCGCAAGTCTGTATAAAACCATATGCTTTGATCAACTCATCAAAGCGTATATTCCAACTCCGAGATGCTTGCACCAGTCCACAGATGGATCGCTGGAGCTTGCATATTTTGTTAGCACCTTTAGGATTGACAAAACCTTCTGGTTGTATCATATACAACTCTTCTTTAATAAATCCATTTAAGGAATGCAGTTTTGTTTATCCATTTGCCGGATTTCATAAAATGCGGCAATTGCTAACATGATTCCGACAGACTTAAGCATAGATACGAGTGAGAAACTCTCATCGTAGTCAACACCTTGAACTTGCCGAAAACCTTTTTGCGACAAGTCGAGCTTTGTAGACAGTAACATTACCATCAGCGTCAGTCTTCTTCTTAAAGATCCATTTATTCTCAATTGCTTGCTGATCATCGGGTAAGTCAACCAAAGTCCATACTTTGTTCTCATACATGGATCTCATCTCAGATTTCATGGCTTCAAGCCACTTTGCGGAATCTGGGCTCACCATCGCTTCTTCATAGTTCGTAGGTTCATCATGATCTAGTAGCATGACCTCCAGAACAGGATTACCGTACCACTCTGGTGCGGATCTTACTCTGGTTGATCTACGAGGTTCAGCAGTATCTTGATCTGAAGTTTCATGATCATTATCATTGGCTTCCTCACTAACTGGTGTAGGTGTCACTGAAACAGTTTTCTGTGATGAACTACTTTCCAGTAAGGGAGCGGGTACAGTTACCTCGTCAAGTTCTACTTTCCTCCCACTCACTTCTTTCGAGAGAAACTCCTTCTCTAGAAATGATCCATTCTTAGCAACGAATGTCTTGCCTTCGGATCTGTGATAGAAGGTGTACCCAACAGTTTCCTTTGGGTATCATATGAAG
>NW_021245199.1:0-732 GCF_002162155.2 Triticum dicoccoides | reverse complement strand
AGAATGCTCACTACAAGAGAAAGTTCTTACAAATGCATGGTTTCTTGTTGGGATGGTTATAGCCTTTCTAAGATTGTGCTTTCAGATATATTTTTGTGTTCCCATCTGAAATCATGGAGTTCCTCATTTACTGATGTTCTATATTGTGCTTGCTGAGTATTTTTGTACTCACTCTTGCATACATATGGATTTCTGGTACTAAAGGACACTGGTAGAAAACAGGGCTTTGGTCACAGCCCAATATACACATTAGTCCCGGTTGCACTACGAACCGGGACTAATGTGAGCATTAGTCCCGGTTCGAGCGGCTAAAGGCATTAGTCCCGGTTCAAATGAGACCTTTAGTCCCGGTTTGAGACACGAACCGGGACTAAAGGGCATCACACCCTTTAGTCCCGGTTCGTGTCTCATACTGGGACTAAAGGGGTTCGTGTCTCAAACTCTACCCCCCCTTATCGCCATTTCAGATTTGAAAAAACAACAGAAAATGATAAAAACTTCAAAAAATAAAATCCTTTGAGATGTAGTTATATTAGTACATCTACTAGTTAGGAAAATTTAAAAACTTAAATTTGTACATGTTTTGCAAAAAAGTGTTATGAAAAAGTAAAAGGGCTATAACTTTTGCATACGATGTCGGAAAAAAATGTATAATATATCAAAATGTTCAACACGAAAATCCGAATCCTGTAAAGCGTATGGTTCAACAAGTATCTTGGTATGGGTTACAAG
>NW_021245198.1:0-576 GCF_002162155.2 Triticum dicoccoides | reverse complement strand
TGATAAGAACCCCATCTTGTTATCCTCGATGGCAACAATACAATACGTGCCTTGCAACCCTTACTGTCACTGGGTAAGGACACCGCAAGATTGAACCCAAAGCTAAACACTTCTCCCATTGCAAGAACAGCAATCTAGTTGGCCAAACCAAACGGATAATTCGAAGAGACTTGCAAAGATAACTCAATCATACATAAAAGAATTCAGAGAAGAATCAAATATTGTTCATAGATAAGTTGGATCATAAACCGACAATTCATTGGTCTCAACAAACACACCGCAAAAAGAAGATTACATCGAATAGATCTCTGCAAGAGAGGGGGAGAACATTGTATTGAGATCCAAAAAGGAGAAGAAGCCATCTAGCTAATAACTATGGACCCGAAGGTCTGAAGTAAACTACTCACACTTCATCGGAGAGGCTATGGTGTTGATGTAGAAGCCCTCCGTGGTAGATGCCCTCTCCGGCGGAGCTCCGGAACAGGCCCCAAGATGGGATCTCGCGGATACAGAAGGTTGCGGCGGTGGAATTAGGTTTTTGGCTCCTGTTCTAATCTGACGGGGGTACGTAGGTAT
>NW_021245197.1:0-908 GCF_002162155.2 Triticum dicoccoides | reverse complement strand
TCCCACTTCAGACATATGGTAAGTATTTGTACTACGTTATTGAAATGCTTGGCTTACTAAATGACTTGCAATATTAATGTTTATCAATTGATAAATCTGATATAAGCCTACGGACAACATTGATAATCTATTCGGTAGAGACTTGCTTGAATGTACGCGCACTACAAAGAAAGATCCTACATTTAGTCTGACTGCACCAAAACAAATCATAAGTACTTTCTAATTTGTGGAGGCTTCTCTTTGGACCTGGCATCTTTAGCTAGAATAATTGGAAACTATAATATTCCTATTACAGGTGATTTGTTCCTATGCATGAAGAAAAGTTCTCCTATATGCTCCTGGTCCTATTTCATTTTCAGCTACAAGGGCTCAGCTAGGATGACATCAAGGAGAGAGCTGAGGAGCTGGTTTCGAAGGTGAAAAATCGATCCAGGCCGTTGGCGAAGGCAATCTGGGTTAGTTGAATTTGTTTCCGTCCAAGGTTGCCAAGGACCATGTATCTGCTATGGAGACATCTGCTAATGTTGGCAACACTTTATGTAACCAACCTGCAAGCCTATGCAATGATGAGGGTACCGTGGGAGAATGGGAGTTGCCTTCTCAAATGAATATCGCAAGTGCCCAGCCAGAGGAAAGAAGGCCCGAAATTGGTACATCAACAATCGCATGTGGCAAAGTGGTGTTCTAGATGTGCTTATGACAAGTGTTTACATAGAAAAGTTGGATGCTAATATTCCTTTTACAGGTAGTTTGTTTCCTATGCATGGAGATGGAGGCATGCCTTCATAGCCTGCAGCCGGAAATGAAGACAATGCAAGTGAGAATGTGCAAGAAGACAATGCTTCTCTACAGGTGATAGTGCCCGATGCCATACCGACGGTTCGACAACCCTCGCATGCCATGGAACG
>NW_021245196.1:0-764 GCF_002162155.2 Triticum dicoccoides | reverse complement strand
TCCCTGCCTCTGCTTACTGTATTATTGGTTCTTGTTTGGTTCTTCGCTTTGTGAGTTTTGGAGCTTATGGTCATCTTGGTGACAAGCTCGAGTACATCGAAAACGGAGGTCACTCGCATCTTCTATGATGTTTTCGATGTTGGAGGTTATGCCGGTTCTTCTCAGTTGGATGTTTCACACCTCTATTTGTTGGCATACCTCCCCTGCCTCTTCTTGCTATATTATGGGTTCTTGTCTGGTTCTTCTCTTTGTGAGTTTTGGAGCTTATAGTCATCTTGGTGACAAGCTTGAGTTCATCAAAAACGGAGTTCACTCGCATCTTCTATGATGTTTTTGACGTTGGGGGTTATGTCGGTTCTTCTCAGTTGGAGGTTTCACCCCGCTATTTGTTGGCATACCTCCCCTGCCTCTTCTTACTATATTATTGGTTCATGTTTGGTTCTTCTCTTTGTGAGTTTTGGAGCTTATGGTCATCTTGGTGACAAGCTCGAGTTCATCGAAAACGTAGTTCACTCGCATCTTCTATGATGTTTTCAATGTTGGAGGTTATGCCGGTTCTTCTCCGTTGGAGGTTTCACTCCTCTATTTGTTGGCATACCTCCCCTGCCTCTTCTTACTATATTGTTGGTTCTTGTTTGGTTCTTCTCTTTGTGAGTTTTGTAACTTATGGTCATCTTGGTGACAAGCTCGAGTTCATCGAAAACGGAGTTCACTCGCATCTTCTATGATGTTTTCGATGTTGGAGGTTATGCCGGTTCTTCTCC
>NW_021245195.1:0-896 GCF_002162155.2 Triticum dicoccoides | reverse complement strand
AATTCCCATAACAACTCTAGCGTCACCGAACCTTAAGTGTGTAGACCCTACGGGTTCGGGAACCATGTAGACATGACCGAGACATCTCTCCGGCCAATAACCAAAAACGGGATCTGGATACCCATGTTGGCTCCCACATGTTCCACTATGATCTCATCGGATGAACCACGATGTCGAGGATTCAATCAATTCTGTATACAATTCCCTTTGTCCATCGGTATGTCACTTGTCCGAGATTCGATCGTTGGTATCCCAATACCTTGTTCAATCTCGTTATCGGCAAGTCACTTTACTCATTTCGTAATGCATGATCCCGTGACTAACTGCTTAGTCACATTGAGCTCATTATGATGATGCATTACTGAGTGGGCCCAGAGATATCTCTCCGTCATACGGAGTGACAAATCCCAGTCTCGATTCGTGCCAACCCAACAAACACTTTCGGAGATACCTGTAGTGTACCTTTATAGCCACCCAGTTACGTTGTGACGTTTGGTACACCCAAAGCATTCCTACGGTATCCGTGAGTTGCACAATCTCATGGTCTAAGGAAATGATACTTGACACTAGAAAAGCTTTAGCAAACAAACTACAGGATCTTGTGCCATGCTTAAGATTGGGTCTTGTCCATCACATTATTCTCCCAATGATATGATCCCGTTATCAACAACATCCAATGTCCATGGTCAGGAAACCGTAACCATCTATTGATCAACGAGCTAGTCAACTAGAGGCTCACTAAGGACATGTTGTGGTCTATGTATTCACTCATGTAGTACGATTTCCGGATAACACAATTATAGCATGAACAATAGACAATTATCATGAACAAGGAAATATAATAACAACCACTTTATTATTGCCTCTAGGGCATATTTCCAACAGTCTCTCACTTA
>NW_021245194.1:0-1022 GCF_002162155.2 Triticum dicoccoides | reverse complement strand
CCACGCAAAGATAAGCGCCCTAGCACGTGAGAAGAAAAAAACAGTCTGGACTCCTACTTGATGTGTCCTGTGGGTTCTAAAAAAATAGTAGCTCTACCAAATAGATAGTCCGAACATAAGCGTCCTATCAAATACAGTCCGGACTGCTTAGTGCGCCATGTTTAATTCAGACATGGGTTTCACAAAAAGAATAGCTCTACCAAGTAGATTTGCACTTCTACAAATCAAACTTATAGTGACCACAATGAACTTTTTTATCTAATGAAGTATCTCTCTTCGCATTCTTTTTTAATATAAAGAATGCCTCGAATACAATTGTTTAGAACATAGTGCAGACACACACGCTCATATATACGCACATACACGTGTCTGTATAAACGCACGCACGTGCACCCTACCCCTAACCACCCAATCACATGTTGATTCGCACCTACTACAGAATTTTAACTATAATAAGTCATCCATGGACAACTAAGTGCCAAAATATGTGCGCTTAGTGTCAACAATTTATGTTCTATCATCATGTTACGTATAACAATACCATGTAGACTTATGTTGCATGTCCATGCCAGGTGAGGGATTCCTGGATTAGGGGGTGTCCGGATGGCCGGACTATACCATTAGTCGGACTCCTGGACTATGAAGATACAAGATTGAAGACTTCGTCCCATGTCCGGATGGGACTTTCCTTGGCGTGGAAGGCAAGCTTGGCGATGCGGATATTTAGATCTCCCACCATTGTAACCGACTTTGTGTAACCCTAACCCTCTCTTGACGTGCTGGGTTTTAGTCCGTAGGACAACATACAACAATCATACCATAGGCTAGCTTCTAGGGTTTAGCCTCTTTGATCTCGTGGTAGATCTACTCTTGTACTACCCATATCATCAATATTAATCAAGCAGGACGTAGGGTTTTAGCTCCATCAAGAGGGCCCAAACCTGGGTAAAACATTGTGTCCCTTGTCTCCTGTTACCATCCGCCTAGACGCACAGTTCGGGACCCCCTACCCGAGATCCGCC
>NW_021245193.1:0-1554 GCF_002162155.2 Triticum dicoccoides | reverse complement strand
ACCATGTCAATCGCGGCGGGACGCGTGGTTACTGACACGCAGGGCGTGTGGCTCGCAGGTGGGGAGGGGCGACGGCCGAGACGGGTCGTGCGGGCCGCGTGCTCGCTCGCCCGGACGTGCTCGTGCGGGGCGATCGCGCTGCACCGGACGTGCGGGCTGTGGCTGCGCGCGCCCGGACGCGGTCGTGTGGGCGGGGTCGTCTCCGTGCCACACAGGACGTGCGGCACAACCACCCGATACACCACACGTGTGGCAGTTATCGGGGTCCTTTATTTTTTACATGCACAACCAACACATGGCAAGATTTGTCACCGACACAGGAAAAAAAGTTGGAAAGACATCATTGGGGAAAATAAAATGCTGGAAAAAAGTTGGTTGTCAGGTTCTCAGTCTATCTACGAAGGTGCGTTTTGCAGCTTAACAGCATCAGGCATTTTGGGGTAATCTCACATAATTAAACATTAGTCCACACGCACGTTGGCTACTACACTGCAATAATAACAAGTAATTTAGAGATAGTTCCTCCCAGCGATGAACACACTAAGCGTCCAGCAAAATACACGGAGGCGCGAACACAAAATACACGTAGTTAATTTCTAATTCTAGCCAACTGGTCCATTGACTCGATTTAGCGTCTAGTAGATGAAGCGGATGTGGATGCATACCATGTAGAATGCTTCATTGTCAGCACTCCAAGCCAAGCCTGACGTGAGGACGTCGGAGCTCGGCCAAGTGATGGATGGAGCTATCTTCTTCCTCCTGCCACCACTGTTGTGCCACTCTCCTCTCCCAACCAAACCACAGATAACACTTGGCTCATATTTTGGTTCCTAAAACAAGAAACAGCAAAGGTCAAATGAGGCACCTGAAAGAGATATGTTAAGAATGTAGTATGTACCCAAGAAAGAAACAATGGACACAAACAAAGCCATGTACCATAGGATGCTCAAAGGCATATTTCTTCAGCACTTGCGCAAGCTCAGCGCGGATGAATAACTTCATCTCGTTATAACATGACCTCTTCTGTAGCAGAGTCTCCTTAGCCTCGTTGCACAGTTCAGCCGCATTGGGAGATACGGGAGCCACCAACAGCAGTGCACTTTGTTTGAGAGTGGATATTATTTCCCCAAGAGACTCAGAGGAGATCCTGCCATCGGCGCTAGTGGCCAGCAAGAGCCGCAGGTCAATGAGCCTGTCGGGCGCCAGGGAAGCGAAGAATGATCCCAGCTCAGCATGTTGTGGGTGTCGAGCGGCTGCGGCTGCGTCAGCAAACTGCAGCGAGGTGTGCGTCTCCTGGGACAGGTCACAGCGTTTGCAGGAGAGGTGCTCCATCGCCCACTGCGTCGAGCATTGGGACTCGGAGCTTGCTCGGACGAGGGCAATGAGGCCTTCCAAGGAACGGACCTCCACACGAAGCATAGAGAGGGTGTCGAGGATGTCATACACCTCTACTTTGCAGTCAGCTGACGATGGGAGCGGGCGCAGTATGTGGTGGCAAATGGAGTTGATGATGATGTTGGAGACAGGGTCCATGGGGCCATAGCAGTGGCCAGC
>NW_021245192.1:0-812 GCF_002162155.2 Triticum dicoccoides | reverse complement strand
AAAAAAAATAGCAATACAGGCTAGGCCTCCAGTTAGTAGGTTAGTCCCAAAAATGATACTCCCTCCATTCCTTGATATAAGGTGTATAGATTTTTGAAAAAAATTCCAAAATATAAGGTGTATTGTGTTGCAACACTCGTTTGGATAATTTTTTTAGGATTTGATTACATTTCCTTATATCATGCAAGCTCCTCTATTTTCTCATGTCAATTAGTCAGGTGTAAACTTGCCCAAAACTTGTGAAATTTTGCCTTCACGTGCGTTCTTTAATTTTTGTGCCAAAAACAATACACCCTACATTTAGGAACAGAGGGAGTATAAAAGTGTAAAGTAAAGCCCATAAACATCCAAAACGGGTAATATAACAGCATGGAACAATCAAAAATTATAGATACATTGGATACGTATCAAGCATCCCCAAGCTTAATTCCTTCTCGTCCTCGAGTAGGTAAATGATAAAAACAGAATTTTTGATGTGGAATGCTACCTAGCATAATTCTCAATGTAATTTTCTTTATTGTGGCATGATTGTTCAGATCCAAATGATTCAAGATAAAAGCTTATAAAACATAAAAATAATAGTACTTCGAAGCATACTAACAAATAATCATGTCCTATAAAAATAGCATAGCCAAAGAAAGCTTATCGCTACGAAATCATATAGTTAGGCCATGCTTCATTTTCATTACACAAAATACTCCCATCATGTACAACCCCGATGAGGAGCCGAGCAATTGGTTCATACTTTTTAACGAGCTTTAGCATTTTCAACTCCTACGCAATACATGAGCGCAAGCCATGGACATAGCACT
>NW_021245191.1:0-393 GCF_002162155.2 Triticum dicoccoides | reverse complement strand
GTCACATGAAAAATCTGGATAGGCGTGGTTGTCACCGTTCAGCTTTAGAGGCCTGCAAGTTTCTTTTGTCATTGGATTCTGATGACCCAAAGGGTGCTCTGTTTTGCATTGATTACTTTGCTCTAAGATCGCAGCAGTACAAATGGTTGGAACAGTTTGCTGAAGAGTACCAGTGTGATAACTCCCTCTGGCTGTTTCCTAATTTCTCCTTTTCTCTAGCCATTGCACGGTTTTATCTTGAACGTGATGCTGAGGATGTTTCTGATCATGCTGACAAGTCAACAGCTGTTGATCTCATGAAGCAAGCATTGATGCTTCATCCTCTGGTGCTTTCTAAGATTGTTGACAAGGCTCCTTTGAAGGACTCTTCATGGACCCAAATACTCAAGAATG
>NW_021245190.1:0-394 GCF_002162155.2 Triticum dicoccoides | reverse complement strand
TTTAATTTCTTTTCACCTATTTCTTATCAATGGAGATGGAAAGTGCTCTAGTCTATTTTTAATGTTTTATCTTGTCCACCTATTTGTAGATAGGCCTTTTTGTAACATGACAACCTGAAATTTATTAAGAGACATGAAACTTTTATTATATGATCGAAAGAACAAAAGTTAGTAAATATTTGTTACAAGTACCTGACAGGAACAAGTGCAGCCTCAGTCTTTTTCAGAAGGCTAGTACATATTACAAACCAGGAAACGATTGTTGAAATATGTGCTATGATGCAGTTTCTGAAACACGGTTTCATGGTTGGCCATGATAAGTGTCAAATGTTTTCTCCTTTTTATTCGGGGTCCATTAGGGTCATAGCTGATGGTACCTTATAAACAAAATTTT
>NW_021245189.1:0-1034 GCF_002162155.2 Triticum dicoccoides | reverse complement strand
GGCAAAAACTTGATGCACTTCGTGTACAAAACGGACAATCTCTTTCGAAGTATCAGGGTTTCATATGGAAACTCGTCTTTTAGAAAGGGATTTCATTTTTTTGAACTTATTTGAACTCCCTTGTTTTTCTGTGTTCAAAATGCACCATTCAAAGGCACATCATCAATTTACAACCCTTTCTGACTTCATTTGTTATTTTTCATGCATTTACTGATTATTTTGAGCTATAAGACCATGAAATTGAAAAGCATTTGAAATGAACTCTGAAAAGGTTCCAAGTTGGCATGGTATCATCATTTCACCCACATAGCATGTGCAAGAAAGTAGAGAGGGTTACGGCAAAAACTGGATGCACTTCGTGTACAAAACGGACAATTTCTTTCGAAGTATCACGGTTTCATATGGAAACTCGTCTGTTACACTTATTTGAACTCCCTTATTTTTCTGTGTTCAAAATGCACCATTCAAAGCCACATCATCAATTTACAACCCTTTCTGACTTCATTTGTTATTTTTCATGCATTTACCGATTATTTTGAGCTATAAAACCATGAAATTGAAAAGCAGTTGAAATGAACTCTGAAAAGGTTCCAAGTAGGCATGGTATCATCATTTCAGCCACATAGCATGTGCGAGAAAGTAGAGAGGGTTACGACAAAAACTGGATGCACTTCGTGTACAAAACGGACAATCTCTTTCGAAGTATCAGGGTTTCATATGGAAACTCGTCTGTTACAAAGGGATTTCATTTTTTTAACTTATTTGAACTCCCTTGTTTTTCTGTGTTCAAAATGCACCACTCGAAGGCACATCATCAATTTACAACCCTTTCTGACTTCATTTGTTATTTTTCATGCATTTACTGATTATTTTGAGCTATAAGACCATGAAATTGAAAAGCATTTGAAATGAACTCTGAAAAGGTTCCAAGTTGGCATGGTATCATCATTTCACCCACATAGCATGTGCGAGAAAGTAGAGAGGGTTACGGCAAAAACTGGATGCACTTCGTGTACAAAACGGACAATCTCTTT
>NW_021245188.1:0-487 GCF_002162155.2 Triticum dicoccoides | reverse complement strand
AGTTCACCCGAAGTTACTCTTTACTTCCCCACTTATATCTCGGGACGAGATTTCTTGTAGTGGAGGAGATTTGTAACATCCCCAGCATCACACTACAGTAACCTCCCCCTAATGAAGGTCGTGTCATCATGATCATCATGCCAAAATGCCATTTGTCCAAAATCTGCTTCAAATTCAAATTCAAATTGCATGTCAAATATTTGCTTCTTCTTTCATGCAAATAAAATAGTTCATCCTATGGCAAATAATCCCTAGATATTTTTCATGTTGAACCCAAGATTTTTGGAATTCCAAAATTACCCCTGAGAATTTATTATCTGGTCTAGCAGTATTTAAGATGTCCTTTTCATTTTCTAAAAATGCTTGGAGAACTCCTGATGGCCCCAAACTTTTTGTGGCAGTGCCCAATTATTCTTTGAAATTGTTTTGACCAGTGGCATAATTTTGCAAAGTCATTAGTGTCTAAAAATAATATGCAAAAGTGGCT
>NW_021245187.1:0-401 GCF_002162155.2 Triticum dicoccoides | reverse complement strand
GATCACTGGCAGTGGTCAAGAACATCCTGAAATACCTGAAAAGGACTAAGGATATGTTTCTCGTATATGGAGGTGACAAAGAGCTCATCGTAAATGGTTACGTTGATGCAAGCTTTGACACTGATCCGGACGATTCTAAATCGCAAACCGGATACGTATTTACATTAAACGGAGGAGCTATCAGTTGGTGCAGTTCTAAACAAAGCGTCGTGGCGGGATCTACATGTGAAGCGGAGTACATAGCTCCTTCGGAAGCAGCAAACGAAGGAGTCTGGATGAAGGAGTTCATATCCGATCTAGGTATCATACCTAGTGCATCGGGTCCAATGAAAATCTTTTGTGACAATACTGGTGCAATTGCCTTGGCAAAGGAATCAGATTTCACAAGAGAACCAAGCACA
>NW_021245186.1:0-1889 GCF_002162155.2 Triticum dicoccoides | reverse complement strand
GCTTGTGGACCATAGGGGCTAGGATGAGGCCTTGGACCAACAAACGGTGGCCTGCGGGGACCGCGAGGTGGGGTGATGCCTCCTACATCACGCCAAACCATCACGTCTGGCAGAGCAGATCTCACAGGATAGAGATCGCGCATATCTGAATATCCAGCTTGCACCGCCGGTGCGAACCGAGTCAAAGTGGCCCAGTGGTCAGCACGGGTATTGAAGAGCTCTAACCTCAAGGCCCGATTTTCACGGTCCTTATCCTCGAGCATCTCAGCAGTAGTGCGAGTCCGTGAATCCTCCTGGGTGGGGTCAGCATAGATAGCCTGGAGATACCCTTGTGCTCCCGGAAGTGATCCTGGCATATACCGGAAATCAGAGTCCCGAAATAAACCAGATCTGACTCGCATAATGGTCATCATAGAGTAGGCGGCGTCCTGCACATCCATCTCAATAGTAACCCCGAGTCCATAGGAGCAGTGAAGAGGCTCGGTGGATCCAGGATAAGATGGAAATATCCTGACAGTGCAGAGATACTGGCTTTGATTAAAGTCTCGGAATTGCTCTTCGACCGTGTACTCGGGATACCAGCGGTATCCAGCCTCAGTCATTACCCTGACCAACTTGGCAGTATGGCCGGGTACATCTAGGCATCGAGTCAGGCGAACCACTTGATTGAGGTCGCGAGTGGCCATCTGAAAGCACAATCATAATGCAAGGGCATTAGAATTTGTAGCAAAATTTCGGCAGCATAACAACTGTAAATGCTCAAGAAGGATTTTGAGACATTTGACAAAGGATTACATACACACTCATCATCATCATATCAAAGTTTTGAATCCATTCTAACAACATAATGTGGTAGTAGAACTAAACTAGGCTTGTATCCATCAAACTTATAAGGTACTACTGATTAGTAACACGTGATCCTGATAGAGAGAACATATCCTAATTCCTTAACCCCCGGTGGAAGAATGGACTGACTCAGATCAGAATGTCATAAGATAAAGGAGTAAAAAGAGCCTTACGTTCCAACCCACAAACAATTCCCCTACATATAACTAAAGAATTTCTAGACTCAACATCGACCAGTTTGGCTCGGAGAACCTACAGGCAGTCCGGCTCTGATGCCAACGCTGTCAGGACCCCGACTCGATGTCACATCGATCTAGCCGGTAACACCTCATATCACCTTGCGGCCTCACACACGGTATCCCCACGGGTGTCTCCTTACCTTTGCCCGGGACCGTTTGCGCATTTTGGCTCACGTATATGATAGTGTCGCTAGCATCCATATGATAAAGAGCCCGGGCTGACATGACTAGTCGTAAACCCAAAGTGGAACAGACTTACAGGGACAGGCATCCATGACCCAGCTTCGAACGTGTCGGTCATCAGCAAATGGGTCCGAGCTGTAGCACTGGGCTAGCAGGACTCCGGTAAACCGGGCTGTAGCGGGCTAGCAGGACTCCGGTACTCAAAGCGTGACATTTCCCCGAAGGGACAGACACAGGAACGAAGAAGGACACATGCCGGCCAGCCTAAGTGTTCCAGAGCAGTAGCAAGCTACCATGGCTCAGCGGTAACACTAGGAGACATTTCCCGGTAAGAGAGGCTACTAAAGATAAACAACTAGATAGTCAGATCCCACACATACCAAGCATTTCAATCATACACACAATATGCTCGATATGTGCAAATACAACGAAGCATCACAACATGACTCTACGACACAAGTACTTTATTTAAGGCTCAGAGGGCCATACATAACATACACAAAGGTACGGGTCTCACGACCCAACATACAAGTCATACAGTCATACAAACCAGCAGCGGAAGTAACTTGTCTGAGTACAGACAACTAGTAAAATAAAAGAGGCTTGGAAAGCCTAGCTATA
>NW_021245185.1:0-386 GCF_002162155.2 Triticum dicoccoides | reverse complement strand
TAAATTCTAGTAAATCCAAAACTAGTCTGAAATTCATGAAACTTGGCATGCTATCATGGAGCGGCATCAACATGTCGTGGTACAAATTTTGTCCCATTTGGGGCAGGTTTGAGTATATGCTTCTCACAAACCGGAGCTTCTCACAACAAGCATGATGGTTTTTGGTAGGGAATGTCCCACCTTTGGGGACGAAACAATATCCATTGCCTCTTATTGCTTTCAAGTTTTTTTCTCGTGTCAACATAGAACAACAGGAGCGTTGTCTGAATTTTTGTGATTTTTCGGGGTTCGTTTGGACATTTTAACGCATTAACTGAGTTTTCAATGCATTTATGTGCATAATTAAAATTTGAACTACATGCGCATGCTCCAGTGCATATAAATTG
>NW_021245184.1:0-956 GCF_002162155.2 Triticum dicoccoides | reverse complement strand
ACGACCTAGATTTAGTTTTAGGCTGCCTTGGGACGTCCTCCCACCTCCTTAGCTGCCACCCCTTGCTCCTATATAAGTAGATCCATCTAGTAGCTTTTCCTTGGGATTTGTTTAGTTAAAAGTTAGCCATTGCAACTTCGTGTACTTCGTTTGTGTCCAATGACCAGACCAAGACCGCTTCCGGATCCCCACCATTATCAATACTTCATATTTATTTGCAATATTCAGATTGCTTTATCATATTCTTGCTCGTTCTTCGATTGCTTGCAGGAATAGACCTTCGTGGTCAGGCTGACCGTGCTTCCAGCATCGTCAGTAACCTCAGGAGATTGGTTTAGCGATTGCTAAGGCGCAACGTCGTGCACGTTTGTAGTCGGATCGTCAAAGTCGTCTCCACCAAATCAATAGTTATCATCTCATCGAAAGATCGGGACCCTCGCCTCTATCAAAGAACATCATTCGTCGTTGTTTTTTAGACAAGTTTCTGAACCCATTGGCACTTCCTTTTGAAGGAAATTCGAGAGATTATGTTGCCTATAGACATTATGATGCGGAGCATCCCACGTTCATCCCCATGTACACTCCGACTACTCTCCAAGCCCTAAGGATACATAAGATGAGACCTCGACTACGTGCCATTGGACACAAGGTGAATTCACTCCTCTTCGAACCGTCACTTTCGGCATGTGAGACATGGCTACTACCTCATGCATGGACCTTGCATATACTCAGGTATAATCGAGATGATCATGGAGAATCCAAGGATCAAGGCCAAGCATGGAAGAAAAGACGGAAGAAAGGAGAAGAAGACGGAGCTGCGGCTGAAGCTAGCCCGGACATCCGGACCGCCATCCGGATCATCCGGGTCCCCCTCCGGATCGTCTGGGTAACTGCGCCGAAGACACCCGAAGCCGGATCATCCGGGACTCCATCCGGATCATCCGGACCCCTGACGC
>NW_021245183.1:0-1240 GCF_002162155.2 Triticum dicoccoides | reverse complement strand
GTGTTGCATTCCTTTTATAATTATTTTTTGCGCCTTGTGACAAACATATCGCACGTGCGCGATATATATTAATCCCGTTATATTATTTTTAACGTTTGCGATATGTTTAAGCTCGATGCTCATTGCTCGCGCGTCTTGGGGCGGCTTTGTGGCGCGAAGAGCGCTTTCTGAAAGGGGTGAAAAAAACTCGTGTTGCTGCGGTATGGAGGGAGGGGTGGAAACCGTGGAAAACTCGTCTCCGTGATTGAGCGGGAGAGTAAGTAGTATAGGACATTATCCATTGTTAGGGAACGGTTGTAATGGTAGTGAGAATGTAGAATCGTCTTTGGAGCGGACCTGGGAGTGGCAAGCATAAGGGACGAAGACGGGGAAACATGTCGGATGCGATCATTCCAGCACTAAAGCACCGGATCCCATCAGAACTCCGAAGTTAAGCGTGCTTGGGCGAGAGTAGTACTAGGATGGGTGACCTCCTGGGAAGTCCTCGTGTTGCATTCCTTTTATAATTATTTTTTGCGCCTTGTGACAAACATATCGCACGTGCGCGATATATATTAATCCCGTTATATTATTTTTGACGTTTGCGATATGTTTAAGCTCGATGCTCATTGCTCGCGCGTCTTGGGCCGGCTTTGTGGCGCGAAGAGCGCTTTCTGAAAGGGGTGGAAAAAACTCATGTTGCTGCGGTATGGAGGGAGGGGTGGAAACCGTGGAAAACTCGTCTCCGTGATTGAGCGGGAGAGTAAGTAGTATAGGACATTATCCATTGTTAGGGAACGGTTGTAATGGTAGTGAGAATGTAGAATCGTCTTTGGAGCGGACCTGGGAGTGGCAAGCATAAGGGACGAAGACGGGGAAACATGTCGGATGCGATCATACCAGCACTAAAGCACCGGATCCCATCAGAACTCCGAAGTTAAGCATGCTTGGGCGAGAGTAGTACTAGGATGGGTGACCTCCTAGGAAGTCCTCGTGTTGCATTCCTTTTATAATTATTTTTTGCGCCTTGTGACAAACATATCGCACGTGCGCGATATATATTAATCCCGTTATATTATTTTTGACGTTTGCGATATGTTTAAGCTCGATGCTCATTGCTCGTGCGTCTTGGGGCGGCTTTGTGGCGCGAAGAGCGCTTTCTGAAAGGGGTGGAAAAAACTCGTGTTGCTGCGGTATGGAGGGAGGGGTGGAAACCGTGGAAAACTTGTCTCCGTGATTGAGCGGGAGAGTAAGTAGTATA
>NW_021245182.1:0-2087 GCF_002162155.2 Triticum dicoccoides | reverse complement strand
CCGAGGAGAGGAACGTGGCATTGGAGGAGAGGAAGATGGGCATGAAGGAGCGATCTAGGTTGTTGGAATGGGAGAAGCACTTATTCTTCTTGGACACATCTTCGTTCAATGGTGCGCAAAAGGAATATGTCAACCTTGCTCGTGAAGAATTCTTGATCCAAAAAAGAGCCATGATCCGCACAATGGGTGGCGGTGGCCTTGGCGGCGCCATGGGAAGCATGGGTGCACCTCCGGCCGCCATGGGAGGCATGGGTGGCTTGGGCGCCATGGGAGGCATGGGTGGCTTGGGCGCCATGGGAGGCATGGGCGCACCTCCGACCGCCATGGGAGGCATGGGTGGCTTCGGAGCACCCTCTGACACTATGGCCGCTATGGGAGGCATGAGTTTCGCTACTCTTATGGGAGGCATGGGTGCACCTCCGGCCATGGGTGGAATGTCTTTTGATGTGCCTCCTCACACACATTCCCGTGAAGATACCGTTGAAGATCTTGTCAACACCGTCGGAGCTTCACGTGATGCGATGCGTGATGAGGATAGAGAGGAAGATTCATTTTCGGAGGCGGAAGAATCGTCTTCGGAAGATGAGGACGAAGACGAGGAAGATGTTTGATGTGTCTTTCATTTATATGTCTTGACCTTTTACTTTACATTTTGAACTTGGTTGGATGAACTTGTGGGCATGACTTGGTTGGAAGATGTTTGTGGACAAATTTTACATGTTCATTGCATTTTGATAATTGTTTCGAAACCCAAGTCGCGCGCGCGGAGCGAGTCGCGCGCGCTGTATTTTTGCTCGCTGCATTATAGCGCGGCTGCTGGAGCCAGCGCTCGCGGCCGCGCTAAACCAGCTGAAGCGCGCGCAGCAAACAGGATTTTTGCGCGCGGCGCATAGCGCAGCTGTTGGAGATGCTCTAACCCCTGTGCCATTACAAGATCATTGTTGATGTCTGCTCCTAGATCGACTCCCAGTTGTACCGGCTTTTGCAACTGCCCAGTGGCAACTTTGAAATAGTATAGAGTTTTGGTTGTCAATGAAATGTCAATGGGCTAAGAAAACTGACGCCACTTTGAAATAGTATAGAGGTTTGGTTGTCAATGAAATGTCAATGGCTAAGAAAACTGAATTTGGCAGTGACTCGCTGCAGTGCAATTTATTTTATTTTAAAAATATTCTAAATAACTTAGACATACAATGAAGCCTTATTTACTAAGAAGAATAATAACTTCCTTCAGACTAATCTATATATTTATTTCCTCCTTCATTCTTTTTTGAAAAATTAGCTCTTGCCTGTAAAAGTCTTCAATGATCTATGGTTTTGTGATTTCGTAGAGATTTATGTCCGCGTTGTTTGCAAGAGCAACAAAATAATGACCATACGTCTTGTTTTTCTCAGTGGAGATTGGGCGTCGCGCTCTTTCTTGGAAGCGTCGCTGATGTATGGTGCTCCATCCCTCACCCCGCGGCCTTGGTTCCGGAGGGAAACCTTTGATCTGCGGGATCGGGCGATGAAGGCGTCTTCACGTCTTCTTCCTCCTTGTGGGCATCGTCTTGGAGCCGGCTACAACCTGAGACCGGTGGATGGCGGCATCTTCGCCGCGTGGGATGGCGGCATCTTCGCCGCGTGGTTTGCTGAGGCGGCCGTTTCGGGGGCGCCGATTTCTGTTTGGCAACGATGATGGCGTCAAGAGGAGCTTGGTTCCCTTGTGAGGCTCGTCGTCAAAGTCGGAGTTGTCGGTTGTTGGCGCGTGTGGCCATCTGTTGGCATGTGCCGTCATTGCTCTGTGTAGCTGTTTGTGGGGGAGGCTTCGTTGGTGGAGCTCTATGGTGAAGTCGGAGTCGCCCGTTCGGAGGTAACCGGTGATGACGATGACGCTTGCGACTTCCCGGCGGATGTCTTTTCTTCTTTGCAGCTCATGTTTCATGTCGGTGGTCAGGTTGGCCGGTGGTGCTCATGTTATATGGGTTGGGTTGTATCGGTTTTAGCCCGGTTTTCCGTCAATTAACCGGGCAATTCTCACTTCTTCTTAATCAATGAAAATGGCAAGTCTTTTGCCTCGTTTCAAAAAAACAAACAAACAAAAAAAA
>NW_021245181.1:0-438 GCF_002162155.2 Triticum dicoccoides | reverse complement strand
GGTAGGGGGTCCCGATCTGTGCGTCAAGGCTGATGGTAACAAGAAGTAAGGGACACAGGTGTTTACCCAGGTTCGGGCCCTCTCGATGGAGGTAAAACCCTACTTCCTGCTTGATTAATATTGATGATATGGGTAGTACAAGAGTAGATCTACCACGAGATCATAGAGGCTAAACCCTAGGAGCTAGCCTATAATGGTATGAATGTAATTGTGATCGGCCTTCTAAAGACCAACCTCTCCGGTTTATATAGATACCGGAGAGGGCTAGGGTTTACATGGAGTCAGTTACAAGGAAGGAAATATAATATCCGGATCGCCAAGCTTGCCTTCCACGCCAAGGAAAGTCCCATCCGGACACGGGCCGAATTCTTGAGTCTTGTATCTTCACGGTTCAATAGTCCGGACGTTGTACACAGTCCAGCTGTCCGGATACCCCTT
>NW_021245180.1:0-1389 GCF_002162155.2 Triticum dicoccoides | reverse complement strand
GCATCACAATGCTCAAGATGTGGTGGATCATGGCAGGGCACGAAGGGATGCCGCTTTGGGTCATTATCAACCCGCCCCGGTTCAGCCAGCAGCGTCAGTTGCCTTCAGTTCCTGGGGAGTACCGTGCCTTGTTCAGGCTCTCCGTAATGTGCGTCTGCCCAAAGATTTCAAGGGTCCATGCAAAGTTCCTAATTACACGGCGGATCAGCCACCTGAGGCGTGGGTCGAGAGTTATGAGATGGCAATGGAGATGCTGGATGTAGATGAAGCAGCTTGTGCAAAGTACTTCACGATGATGTTGGAGGGAACAGCCAGTACTTGGTTGAAAAATCTACCAGCTAATTCCATCGAGTCATGGGATCAGTTGAAGGCCCGGTTTATAGCCAATTTCAAAGACACGTGCAAACAGCCCATGTCCATTGTGGATCTGGATGCTTGTGTTCAAGGAGAGAACGAGTCTACAACACATTGGGTACGCCGGGTCTCAGAAGTGTTGCACTCATCCGACCGGATTAAAGCTGGTCAAGCGATTATCACATTGGAGCGCAATTGCCGGTTTAAGTCACTGAAGATGAAGTTGGGACGGCTCAAGCACCGCTGCAACGACATGGGAACCCTCATGGCAGCCTTGGTAAAGTATGCCGATTTTGATAATACCAAGGATCCCGATTCTGATAATGAGAAACTGGAGAAGGGAAAGAAAAATGGCGGTGCAAAGGGACAGCAGCACAACCAAGGAGGCCATGGGAATAATGGTAAGCGTAAAGTGGATTCAGATTTTCTGGCTAAAGCTAATGTGCAGCGCCGAAAAGGTAAACCGCCCCTACGTGGCGGGGCGATGAATCTGGAGCGTTTGTTGAATCAGCCCTGTCCAAAGCATGGGACCAAGGAGGTTCCTGCAATGCATCTTTGGAAGGATTGTAACATTATGAAGGAATTCAAAAACTCTGATCTTTTCCGGTATGATCAGGGTCCGTCAGGCGGTTCAGGTCTAGGTTTCCATGGTGGCGGTGGTTCAAACTCTGGGTTTCAGAATAATCATGGCAACCAGAACAACCAAGGTGGTAATAACCAGCAGAATAATCAAGGGAATTAGCAGCAGTCGGGTTACCAGAGTCACCCAAAGCAGTTGAATGGTGGGAAATATGATGTGTTCACCACTAGTCTGTGCAAGTGTGATCAGAAGCTTCATAAGAGGGCAGTCAATGCTGTTGAACCGGCAGTTCCACGTTATCTACGATGGTCAGAACAGCCTATTGTGTGGAGTAGGGAGGATCATCCGCCCCGGGTTGACAATCTGGGTCAACTAGCTCTGGTGGTGGCACCTCAGGTGGGAGGTTATAAGTTCACCAAAGTACTCATGGATGGAGGAAGCAGTATCAATATTCT
>NW_021245179.1:0-2208 GCF_002162155.2 Triticum dicoccoides | reverse complement strand
CATACAAAACAGATTATTATTTGAAGGTTTAGAGTTTGGCACATGCAAATTTACTTGGAACGGCAGGTAAATACCGCATATAGGTAGATATGGTGGACACTCATGGAGGAAACTTGGTTTATGGAATTTGGATGCACAAGCAGTATTCCCGCTTAGTACAGATATTTTGGCTAGCAAAGGATTCTAAATAGCAAGCACCACATGTTGGAGGATCTATAACAATATAACTTATATACAAATATACCCAAACATAACTCATTAAGTTGTCTTCTTGTCCAACTTCAACTAATTTGATCAAGTTTGAAAATAATTAATGGGACTCACAATCATAGAAGATGTCCAAGATAGTATATTTATATGTGAAATCTCTCTTCCTTCAATATTCTTTCATGAATTGTTCAAGTGACCAATACAAAGTTTGCTAACCTTCAATAAATTTACCACCTCTACTTCTTATATGTGAAGTCATTACTCCCCATGGGATAAGCATATGAAACATATATAATTTCAGATTTATGGTATTCAAATCATTCAACCATTTACTCATAGGATATAAGTGAAGCACACGAGTAAATGACAAAGTACTCCAAAAAGATATAAGTGAAGATCAATGAGTAGTTAAATAATTATGTAGTTATGTGAAGACTCTCTCTCATTTAAGAATTTCAAATCTTGGGATATTATTCAAACAGCAAGCAAAACAAAATAAAACGACATTTCAAGGATAGCACTCATCATGTGATGAAGCAAAAACTTAGGATCAACTGATACTAACCGATAATTGTTGAAGAAGAAAGGTGGGATGCCTACCGGGGCATCCCCAAGCTTAGATGCTTGAAACTTCTTGGAATATTATCTTCGGGTGCCTTGGGCTTCCGCATGCTTGAGCTTTTGTGTCTCCTTAATTCCTCTCATATCATGGTTTCCTAAATCTCGAAAGCTTCATCCACACCAAACTCAACAAGAACTCGTGAGATAAGTTAGTATAAACCAATGCAAAAAACTTATCATTTTCTATTGTAACAAATCACTAAAATTATTATTCAACATTGCATATTAAATGCCTCTGCATATTTAATGCTCCTATCCTCAAATAGAATCATTAAACAAGCAAACATATGCAAACAATGCAAGCACACTTGATATTTGCTTTACCTAGAACAAGTATAAAACTATTTTGCAAGAATAGAACTACAAGTACTTTGCGAGAATAAAATTACGAATAAATTGCGAGACAATAAAAGTGGATAGCTTTTGTCAACAAGAAAGTCATTTGTTCCCTAGGCAATCGATAACAAGTACCGATCATCATTCTTGCAATTTTATATGAGGGAGAGGCATGAGCCAACATACTTTCTCTACTTGGATCATATGCACTTATGATTGGACCCCTAGCAAGCATCCGCAACTACTAAAGATCATTAAGGCCATCAAACCCAACCATAGCATTAAGTACCAAGTCCTCTTTATCCCATACACCATAACCCACTTATCCGCGTTTGGGCTGTTGTCATCCCCTGCTACACTGACAATAAGCAAACCATGAACATATTGCAACACCCTACAGCGGGGGCCCCTCACGTTTGCACGAGACGGAGGGCACCGTAGGACAACACCATAAATAAAATATGCAATCATACCAACCAGGATCACGGTTAACCCATAGGACAAAACGGATCTACTCAAACATCATAGGATAGCCAAATATCATTGGGAAATAATATATGGAGTTGAGCACCATGTTTAAGTAGAGATTACAGCGGAGAGAAGAGGTGTTACACCGCTGCATAGAGGGGGAGAAAGTTGGTGTAGACGGTAGCAAGATTGTTGATGTAGATTGTCGTTATGATCCTAGCCCCGGTGGCGTTCCGGCACCACCGGGAGAGAGGGGGAGAGAGCCCCCCTCCTTCTTATTCCTTGTCCTCCCGCCTAGATGGGAGGAGAGTTCACCCTCTGGTCCATGGTCTTCATGACGGCGGAGGGGCGGGAGCCCCTCCGAGATTGGATCTCCCTCTTTGTTCTCTTCTATTTTGCGTTCCCCAGATCTGGCAAAAAATTGTTTCTTATATTCCCGGAGATCCGTAACTCTGATTGCGCTGAGATTTTAACACGATTTTTCCCGGATATAAGCTTCCTTGCACCCGAAGTAGAGCCCCAACCGACGTACAAGGTGATCACAACCCACCACCACATGCCTAGAGCTTGGGG
>NW_021245178.1:0-952 GCF_002162155.2 Triticum dicoccoides | reverse complement strand
TGTTTCAAAGTCTCAGGGTTTCTGACGAAAACTCATATGTTACTGAGACAAATCATTTTTTCAACTTATTACAACTACAGACTATTTGTGCATTCAGTATGCACCATTCAAAGCCACGTCATCAATTTTCAACCCTTTCTGACATCATTTGCTATTTTTCATGCATTTTCTAAATTTTTTGAGCAAAATCACCCTAAAATTGTAAAGCACTACAAATAAACTCTTAAAAGGTTGAAAGTTGGCATTGCTATCATCATTTTAACCACATAACATGTGCAAAAAAATAAAGTGGGTTAAGGCAAAAACTGGATCCACTTCGTATACGAAATGAACAATCTCTTTCGGAGTATCAGAGTTTTGGACGTAAATTCATCTGTTACAAAGGCATTTTATTTTTTTAAATAACCCAAGTATTACCAAATTGAATATAATGATAAAACACACTAATATTAAATATAAGAAAAAAAAGATCGAAAAATCTATTTTTAAAGTAAAATTATTTATTCTCAAACTAGTGATTCACACAAATTTCTAATAATTCAAATTTGAAAATTACTGACACTAACAGAAAGTTTGTATGTAAAGCAAAAATATTCATAATGAAACTCTAAATACAGCAAAAAACAACTCAGAGAAAAAAGCAGAAAAGAAAAAAATTAAATGAGAAAAAAGCCCGCCTACTGGGCCACAGCGGCCTGCATACAATTAGAAACCCAACCTGTAGTTGGGCTAGGAAGCAGGCCCGCAAAGCACAATAGGCCCACAGGGCAGCGCCGCGGAGTTAGCCCCAGAAGTCTCCTATAGAGAGGACTTCGAGAGAGCTGCCGCGCCGGAGCTTTTAAACAGGTGCGGGCGCACATCAGCTAGCAAGGTGAGACTAAACTTGCCCGCACGGCACCTGCGCCAGCGCACACCTTTCATACCTGGTCGTGGCTCCAACCGGTACTAAAGG
>NW_021245177.1:0-913 GCF_002162155.2 Triticum dicoccoides | reverse complement strand
ACGTAAACGCACCTCGGAGTTCACAAATCGTGGAAATCACTGCGAGACCCCAAAACAGTGAGTAATAGTCCACGAAACGGTCAGAATTCACCAAAACTGTGAGTATTGACACCGGACATGCAAACACACCATAGGGATCGTCAATCGTGATAATCGCTCCGGGACCCTAAAACGGGCCAGAATCGTGAGTAATAGTCCACGAAACGGACCAGAATTAGCCAAAATTGTGAGTGTTGATGACCGACACATAAGCACACCTTGGGGTTCGACAACCATGGAAATCGCTTTGGGACCCCAAAATGGTGAGCAATAGTCCACGAAACGGGTCAGACTCGACCAAAACCGTGAGTATTGATGACCGACACGTAAATGCACCCCGGGGTTCAAAAATAGTCCACAAAACGGGTCAGAATCGAAAAAAACTGTGATTATTGATGACCGACATGGAAGCTCACCTTGATTTTCAACAACCATGTAATTCGCTTTGGGACCCCAAGATCATGAGTAATAGTGCACGAAACAGGTTAGAATCGACAAAAACCACGAGTGTTGATAACCGACACGTAAGCGCACCTTGGGGTTTAACAACTATGCAAATCGCTTCGGTACCCCAAAACGGTTAGTAATAGTACACGAAATGGGTTAGGATTGGCGGAAACTATGAGTGTTGACGACGGACATGCAAACGCACCCTGGGATTATCAATTGTGAAAATCGCTCCGGGACCCTAAAACGGTGAGTAATAGTCCACAAAACGGACAAGAATTGGCCAAAATTGTGAGTGGTTATGAGCGACACATAAACGCAACCCGTGGTTCGTCAATCGCCGAAATCACTAAGGGACCCGAAAACTGAGTAATAGTCCAAGAAACGGGCCTGAATCGGCCCAAACCGCGAGTTTCGACGACCAACA
>NW_021245176.1:0-1457 GCF_002162155.2 Triticum dicoccoides | reverse complement strand
GGGCGTCTGAGCGACACCACATAAAGGGCTTTAAAAGAAATACCACAGTCGGGCGTCTGAGCAACACCACATAAAGGGATTTAAAAGAAATGCCACAGTCGGGCGTCTGAGCAACACCACATAAAGGGCTTTAAAAGAAATGCCACAGTCGGGCGTCTGAAGACACCACATAAAGGGCTTCAAAAGAAATGCCACAGTCGGGCGTCTGAGCGACACCACATAAAGGGCTTTAAAAGAAATGCCACAGTCGGGTGTCTGAGCGACACCACATAAAGGGCTTATAAGATAAATAATCTCAATGAATATCCAGGAGGTAGAACTGTCCCAGGGATACTCGATAATACAGATAATGCAACGGGTTAGTCCATCACAAAATAATAATCATGGTCCTCACAAGTAACTAGTCGGTATCCAAGTTTGGGTTAACAATATCTCCTCCGAAGACCGACACTAAGGCCAACACTTGACCCATCCCAGACTGTAATCCTTAACCATGGACACGTCTATTCGAATAGGTTTAATCTCTGCAGAGGGTGTACTCTTTACCCACGAGTAACGGATTCCTTTAGTCCATCGGGACTAATTCTCTCTATGGCCATTTAGTTGAAAACACGCCTAACTTGCACACACCAGCTTAACTCATCGGTGTCTGGAATCACCCACGACACTTGTTAAGCAGAACTCTAAGTGGGAAGGCTACAACCTCGCGTAGCATGGGATCAAATTTATATCGCGCGCTCTAAGGGGTGGCCTCCCCTCTCGGTCCCAACCGGAAACACCCATGCCCCCTGACCAGGTGGCATGCCTACCGGCTACAACCGATATCTTCCACCATGGCCTCTCTGTACGGTGTGTGCTTGAAAGGGGTTGACGACTTACTGAACCGTACCCTACCTGCGGCAGGGACAAGTGGTAGTACAAAACAAGTATGGGGGTTACTGGAACAAGACTCGATCTATGGTCGACTCAGGAGGTTTATAAATTCCCTGCATGACATGTATAACAAATATATTTCAACCAACAAAATCACCACTCAATATACCTTACCCTGACATACCGGACATAACCGTCCCGACGAAGACCGGCGCTAAGCTCACGCCTACCCAAGGCAGAGGCTTTCCCGGATTTCTTTTCGGCATGCATGCAAGGCACATGAGGATGATTACCATCACAAGTATATTCATTTCCAACATCAAGGAAATCACTAATATGCATTCATGCAAATGATCACATCGCCACATAAAATAACGAGTTCTCCGAATGAGATGGTGTTATAACGAGTCAACTATCACACCAAAAATATTATGCCGGGGTTCAGAATGCTTGCCTTCAAGGTGTGGAGAGGTGGGGGTGCTCTCCAAAACTTTTTGAAAGTTTTCTTCCTCTCTCCAAAATCCTATTTTCAATAAATTTGAATTAACACACAATTTCAAAATAGCACAAAAAAATTGTTCAAA
>NW_021245175.1:0-853 GCF_002162155.2 Triticum dicoccoides | reverse complement strand
TTGTCTTGAAAAGATGACTGCTGAAATTTCGGATATGCAAGCTACCTTAGTCAATAAGATGGCCGCTAAACCGAATTCCTATGAAAATCAAGATGAAGATCGAAAAGTACTGATGTGTCCCCTATCAAATCTTTGTTTTGCAATATGAATCTTGATGAAACTGAATATGATCTTCCTTTACCTAGAAGGCGTTCTAAGAATTCTGAGTTTTTGGATCTTGATGATGAAATTGATAAAAGTGGGATTGAAATAAATAGAAACCGTGATGTTGCTAAACCCACTATTTTGGATCTCAAGGAATTTAATTATGAAAATTGCTCTTTGATTGGTTGTATTTCCTTGTTGCAATTCGTGCTAGAATCTCCTCATGCTTATAGTCAAAATAAGGCCTTTACCGAACATATTGTTGATGCGTTGATGCAATCTTATGAAGAAAAACTTGAGATGAAAGTTTCTATCCCTAGAAAAATCTATGATGAGTGGGAACCTACTATTAAAATTAAAATTAAAGATTTTGAGTTTCATGCTTTATGTGATTTGGGTGCTAGTGTCTCTACTATTCCCAAAACTTTATGTGATTTGCTAGATTTCTGTGATTTTGATGATTGCTCTCGAAACTTGCATCTTGCGGATTCCACTATTAAAAAACCTATGGGAAGAATTAATGATGTGCTCATTGTTGCAAATAGGAATTATGTGCCCGTAGATTTTATCGTTCTTGATACAGATTGCAATCCTTCATGTCCTATTATTCTTGGTAGACCTTTCCTTAGAACGATTGGTGCAATTATTGATATGAAGGAAGGGAATATTAGATTCCAATTTCCCTTAAAGAAGGGTATGGAACACTTCC
>NW_021245174.1:0-843 GCF_002162155.2 Triticum dicoccoides | reverse complement strand
GTAAACGCACCCCGGGGTTCGTTAATCGCGGAAATCACTCTGGGACCCCAAAAAAGTGAGTAATAGTCCACAAAACGGGCCAGAATCAGCCAAAATTGCGACTGTTGATGACCGACATGTAAGCGCACCTTCGGGTTCATAAACTATGGAAATCGCTTTGGGATCCCTAAACGGTGAGTAATAGTCCACGAAATGGGTCAGAATTGGCCAAAGCTGTGAGTGTTGATGACGGGCACGTAAACGCACCCCAGGGATCGTCAATCATGGAAATCGCTCTGGAACCCCAAAACGGTGAGTAACAGTGCACAAAACATACTAGAATCGCCCAAAATTGTGAGTTTTGATGACCGACACGTAAACGCACCCCGGTGTTCGTCAATCGTGGAAATCACTTCGGGATCCCGAAACTGAGTAATAGTCCAAGAAACGAGCAAGAATCGGCCCAATCTGCGAGTCTTGACGACCAACACGTAAGCACATCTTGGGGTTCGACAACCATGGAAATTGCTTTGGGACTCCAAAATGGTGAGTAATAGTCCGTGAAAGAGCCCTGAATCGGTAAAACCTAGGGTTATTGATCAACGATACATAAACGCACCCCGGGGTTCGTCAATCATGGAAATCGCTCAGGGACCCGAAATCAGTGAGTAATAGTCCATGAAACGGGCCAAACTCGGCCGAAACTGCAAATGTTGATGACAGACACATAAACACACCGTTGTTCGTCGATCGTGGAAATCACTACGTGACCCCAAAACTGAGTAATAGTCCAAGAGACGGGCCAGAATCGGCCAAAACCGTGATTGTTGATGACCGACACGTAAGCGCGCCTTGTGCTTCGAC
>NW_021245173.1:0-395 GCF_002162155.2 Triticum dicoccoides | reverse complement strand
TGAAGCACGAGGAGGGGTCCGGCTGAGCTCAGGACGACGCCGGGAGCCTGCCCCCATGGACCGCTGTAGGGGTAGGCACCGCTTTTATTTTGTTCTTCCTTTCCTTCCTTCATCAAAAAGAAACCAGAATGGGCCCTGGAGGGGCGTGTATCGAACTATGGTCTCAATCATTATGCTATGTTTGTTGTTCCTGTGCTATGTCACAACATCGTCATTTTATGTAGGGATAACTTAGCTTGACTTGCTCGGAGTAGCCTCCTCCTCACGAGGAGCTTGCTTCCTGGTGCCTGCCAAGGCCTCCTTGGCCTGGTAGGCGCTTAGAACTGCAAAAACTTCATTTAGAGGCTCATCGTTCACCCGAGCCTTGGTCACAGGCACTGCCGGCCTTGACCCAG
>NW_021245172.1:0-1633 GCF_002162155.2 Triticum dicoccoides | reverse complement strand
CCTTTTTGTGCACTATTGCTCACTGTTCTGGGTCCCAAAGCGATTTCCATGATTAACGATCCCAGGAGTGCATTTACGTGTCCGTCATCAACACTCATAGTTTTGGCCAATTCTGACCCGTTTCGTGGACTATTACTCACCGTTTTGGGGTCCCGAAGCGATTTCCACAGTCGTTCAACCCCAAGGTGCGCTTACATGTCGGTCGTCAACACTCGCAGTTTTGCTCGATTCTGACCCGTTTCGTGGACTATTACTCACTATTTTGGGGTCCTGGAGTGATTTCCATGATTAACGAACCCCTGAGTGAGTTTATGTGTCGGTCATCAATAATCCTAGGTTTGTCCGATTCTGGGCTCTTTCATGGACTATTACTCACCGTTTTGGGGTCGCAAAACGCTTTCCATGGTTGTCGAACCCCAAGGTGTGCTATGTGTGGGTGTTCAACACTCGTAGTTTGGGTCGATTCTGGCCCGTTTTTTGGACTATACTTAGTTTTGGGGTCCCGAAGTGATTTCCACGATTTGCAAATCTCAAGGTGCGTTTATGTGTGGTCATCAACAATCTCAATTTCGGCCAAATCTGGTCCGTTTCGTGCACTATTACTCACCGTTTTTGGTCCCAGAGCCATTTCCATGATTGACGATCCTAGGAGTGCATTAACGTGTCCATCGTCAACACTCATAGTTTTGGCCAATTCTGACCCGTTTCATGAACTATTACTCACCGTTTTGGGGTCCCGAAGCGATTTCCACAGTTGTTCAACCCCAAGGTGCGCATACGTGTCGGTTGTCAACACTCGCAGTTTTGGCCGATTCTGACCCGTTTCGTGGACTATTACTCGCTCTTTTGGGGTCCTGGAGTGATTTCCACGATTAACAAACCCCTGAGTGCATTTACATGTCGGTCATCACTAATCCTAGGTTTGTCCGATTCTGGGCTCTTTCATGGACTATTACTTACCGTTTTTGGGTCCCAAAATGCTTTCCATGGTTGTCGAACCCCAAGGTGTGCTATGTGTGGGTTTTCAAAACTCGTTGTTTGGGTCGATTCTGGCCCGTTTCTTGGACTATACTTAGTTTTGGGGTCCCGAAGTGATTTCCATTATTGACCAATCTCGGGGTGCGATTACGTGTGGTCATCAACACTCTCAATTTTGGCCAAATCTGGTCCGTTTCGTGCACTATTACTCACCGTTTTGGGTCCCACAGCCATTTCCATGATTGACGATCCTAGGAGTGCATTAACGTGTCCATCGTCAACACTCATAGTTTTGGCCAATTCTGACCCGTTTCATGAACTATTACTCACCGTTTTGGGGTCCCGAAGCGATTTCCACAGTCGTTCAACCCCAAGGTGCGCATACGTGTCGGTCGTCAACACTCGCAGTTTTGGCCGATTCTGACCCGTTTCGTGGACTATTACTCGCTCTTTTGGGGTCCTGGAGTGATTTCCACGATTAACAAACCCCTGAGTGCGTTTACGTGTCGGTCATCACTAATCCTAGGTTTGTCCGATTCTGGGCTCTTTCATGGACTATTACTTACCGTTTTGGGGTCCCAAAATGCTTTCCATGGTTGTCGAACCCCAAGGTGTGCTATGTGTGGGTTTTCAAAACTCGTTGTTTGGGTCGATT
>NW_021245171.1:3440-5335 GCF_002162155.2 Triticum dicoccoides | reverse complement strand
CTAGTGTAAAAATATTTGTACTATGCTATAGAGCTAGTTCAACTCTAGTGTAAAATTATTTGAACTAGCTTATAGAGCTAGTTAAACTCTAGTGTCAAATTATTTGAACTAGCTTATAGAGCTAGTTCAACTCTAGTGTAAAATTATTTGTACTAGGCTATAGAGCTAGTTCAACTCCAGGGTGAAATTATTTGAACTAGCTTATAGAACTAGTTCAACTCTAGCGTAAAATTATTTGTACTAGGCTATAGAGCTAGTTCAACTCCAGGGTGAAATTATTTGAACTAGCTTATAGAACTAGTTCAACTCTAGTGTAAAATTATTTGTACTAGGCTATAGAGCTAGTTCAACTCTAGTGTAAAATTATTTGTACTAGGCTATAGAGCTAGTTCAACTCTAGTGTAAAATTATTTGAACTAGCTTATAGTGCTAGTTCAACTCTAGTGTAAAATTATTTGTAGTAGGCTATAGAGATAGTTCAACTCTAGTGTAAAATTATTTCAACTAGCTTATAGAGCTAGTTCTACTCTAGTGTAAACTCATCTGTAATAGGCTATAGTACTAGTTCAACTCTAGTGTAAAATCATTTTTATTAGGCTATAGAGCTAGGTCAACGCTATTGTAAAATTATTTTAACTAGCTTATAGAGCTAGTTCAACTCTAGTGTAAAATTATTTGTACTAGGCTATAGAGCTAGTTCAACTCTAGTGTAAAATTATTTGTACTAGGCTATAGAGATAGTTCAACTCCAGGGTGAAATTATTTGAACTAGCTTATAGAACTAGTTCAACTCTAGCGTAAAATTATTTGTACTAGGATATATAGCTAGTTCAACTCTAGTGTAAAATTATTTCAACTAGCTTATAGAGCTAGTACAACTCTAGTGTAAAATTATTTGAACTAGCTTATAGAGCTAGTTTAACTCTAGTGTAAAATTATTTGTACTAGGCTATAGAGCTAGTTCAACTCTAGTGTAAAATTGTTTGAACTAGCTTAAAGACCCAGATCAACTCTAGTGTAAAATTATTTTAACTAGCTTATAGAGCTACTTCAACTCTAGTGTAAAATTATTTGTACTAGGCTATAGAGCTAGCTCAACTCCGGTGTAAAATTATTTGAACTAGCTTATAGAGCTAGTTCAACTGTAGTGTAAAATTATTTGAACTAGCTTATAGAGCTAGCTCAACTCTAGTGTGAAATTATTTGTACTAGGATATAGAGCTATTGCAACTCTAGTGTAAAATTATTTCAACTAGCTTATAGAGCTAGTTTATCTCTAGTGTAAAATTATTTGAACTATCTTATATTGCTAGTTCAACTCTAGTGTAAAATTATTTTTACTAGGCTATAGAGGTAGTTCAACTCTAGTGTAAAATTATTTAAAGTAGCTTATAGAGCTAGGTCAACTCTAGTGTAAAATCATTTGTAATAGGCTATAGAAGTAGTTCAACTCTAGTATAAAATCATTTGTATTAGGCTATAGAGCTAGGTCAACTCTATTGTAAAATTATTTTAACTAGCTTATAGAGCTAGTTCAACTCTAGTGTAAAATTATTTCTACTAGGCTATAGAGCTAGTCCAACTCTAGTGTAAAATTATTTGTACTAGGCTATGGAGCTAGTTCAACTCTAGTGTAAATTTATTTGAACTAGCTTATAGAGCTAGTTCAACTCTAATGTAAAATTATTTGTACTAGGCCATAGAGCTAGTTCAACTCTAGGGTAAAATTATTTCAACTAGCTTATAGAGCTAGTTCAACTCTAGTGTAAAATTATTTGAACTAGCTTATAGAGCTGGTTCAACTCTAGTGTAACAGTATTTGTACTAGGCTATAGAGCTAGTTCAACCCTAGTGTAAAATTATTTGAACTAGCTTATGGAGCTAGTTCAACTCCA
>NW_021245171.1:2720-3430 GCF_002162155.2 Triticum dicoccoides | reverse complement strand
TATTTGTACTAGGCTATAGAGCTAGTTCAACTCTAGTGTAAAATTATTTGAACTAGCTTATGGAGCTAGTTCAACTCCAGTGTAAAATTATTTATACTAGGCTATAGAGCTAGTTCAACACTAGTGTAAAATTATTTTAACTTGCTTATAGAGCTAGTTCAACTCTAGTGTAAAATTATTTGAACTAGCTTATAGAGCTGGCTCAACTCTAGTGTAAAATTATTTCAACTAGATTATAGTGCTAGTTCAACTCTAGTGTAAAATTATTTGTAGTAGGCTATAGAGCTAGTCCGACTCTAGTGTAAAATTATTTGAACTAGCTTATAGAGCTAGTTCAACTCTAGTGTAAAATCATTTGTAATAGTCTATAGAACTAGTTCAACTATAGTGTAAAATCATTTGTATTAGGCTATAGAGCTAGGTCAACTCTAGTGTAAAATCATTTGTAATAGGCTATAGAACTAGATCAACTCTAGTGTAAAATTATTTGTACTAGGCTATAGAGCTAGTTTAACTCTAGTGTAAAATTATTTAAACTAGCTTATAGTACTAGTTCAACTCTAGTGTAAAATTATTTATACTAGGCTATATAGCTAGTTCAACTCTAGTGTAAAATTATTTGAACTAGCTTATAGAGCTAGTTCAACTCTAGTGTAAAATCATTTGTAATAGGCTATAGAACTAGTTAAACTCTAGTGTAAAATCATTTG
>NW_021245171.1:0-1487 GCF_002162155.2 Triticum dicoccoides | reverse complement strand
GTGTAAAATTATTTGTACTAGGCTATAGAGCTAGTTCAACTCTAGTGTAAAATTATTTGTACTAGGCTATAGAGATAGTTCAACTCTAGGGTGAAATTATTTGAACTAGCTTATAGAACTAGTTCAACTCTAGCGTAAAATTATTTTTACTAGGATATATAGCTAGTTCAACTCTAGTGTAAAATTATTTCAACTAGCTTATAGAGCTAGTACAACTCTAGTGTAAAATTATTTGAACTAGCTTATAGAGCTAGTTTAACTCTAGTGTAAAATTATTTGTACTAGGCTATAGAGCTAGTTCAACTCTAGTGTAAAATTGTTTGAACTAGCTTAAAGAGCCAGATTAACTCTAGTGTAAAATTATTTTAAATAGCTTATAGAGCTACTTCAACTCTAGTGTAAAATTATTTGTACTAGGCTATAGAGCTAGCTCAACTCCGGTGTAAAATTATTTGAACTAGCTTATAGAGCTAGTTCAACTGTAGTGTAAAATTATTTGAACTAGCTTATAGAGCTAGCTCAACTCTAGTGTGAAATTATTTGTACTAGGATATAGAGCTATTGCAACTCTAGTGTAAAATTATTTCAACTAGCTTAGAGAGCTAGTTTATCTCTAGTGTAAAATTATTTGAATTATCTTATATTGCTAGTTCAACTCTAGTGTAAAATTATTTTTACTAGGCTATAGAGCTAGTTCAACTCTAGTGTAAAATTATTTAAACTAGCTTACAGAGCTAGTTCAACTCTAGTGTAAAATCATTTGTAATAGGCTATAGAAGTAGTTCAACTCTAGTATAAAATCATTTGTATTAGGCTATAGAGCTAGGTCAACTCTATTGTAAAATTATTTTAACTAGCTTATAGAGCTAGTTCAACTCTAGTGTAAAATTATTTCTACTAGGCTATAGAGCTAGTTCAACTCTAGTGTAAAATTATTTGTACTAGGCTATGGAGCTAGTTCAACTCTAGTGTAAATTTATTTGAACTACCTTATAGAGCTAGTTCAACTCTAATGTAAAATTATTTGTACTAGGCCATAGAGCTAGTTCAACTCTAGGGTAAAATTATTTCAACTAGCTTATAGAGCTAGTTCAACTCTAGTGTAAAATTATTTGAACTAGCTTATAGAGCTGGTTCAACTCTAGTGTAACAGTATTTGTACTAGGCTATAGAGCTAGTTCAACCCTAGTGTAAAATTATTTGAACTAGCTTATGGAGCTAGTTCAACTCCAGTGTAAAATTATTTATACTAGGCTATAGAGCTAGTTCAACACTAGTGTAAAATTATTTGAAATAAATTATGGAGCTAGTTCGAATCTAGTGTAAAATTATTTATACTAGGCTATAGAGCTAGTTCAACTCTAGTGTAAAATTCTTTATACTAGGCTATGACCTAGTTCAACTCTAGTGTAAAATTATTTAAACTAGCTTATAGAGCTAGTTCAATCTAGTGTAAAATTATTTTTACTAGGATATAGAGCTAGTTC
>NW_021245170.1:0-392 GCF_002162155.2 Triticum dicoccoides | reverse complement strand
AACCCATATTGTGGCCACGGTTAAAAAATTATACGAAATTTTGCATATTTCGGTGCGGTCCGAACTGTTTTTAATCCCGAAATTTCGAGTCACATTCAAACTGATTTTAAAAATAATTGTATATCAATATAAAATCCAACAAATTGTCCATGCATAAAAATCAATGCAATTTAAAGTCTCGAAATGAAAAAAAGAAATTTGAAACTAATTGTCAGTTTGATTTGTTTAAAAAATGTACAACCCATTTCTCATTACTGATAGGCCATTTTCTCGGCCAGCCGAATGAAGCTCTCCTCGTCTTGAAAGATTTGTAGCCCAACAGGCCTGACAAAGCGATTAACTTGGCAAATCACAAAAAAAACTGGGCCGTGGCCGTGGAACCAGCTGCGACC
>NW_021245169.1:0-607 GCF_002162155.2 Triticum dicoccoides | reverse complement strand
TTTTTATTGCTCTACGTGATGCACGTTTGTTTGGTAACCTTGGGAAGTGCACCTTTTGCACCGACCGAGTATCTTTTCTTGGCTATGTTGTTACTCCACAGGGAATTGAAGTTGACAAAGCCAAGATTGAAGCTATTGAGAGTTGGCCGCAGCCTAAAACGGTCACACATGTGAGGAGTTTTCTTGGCCTCGCTGGATTCTATAGGCGTTTTGTGAGAGATTTCAGCACCATTGCTGCACCTCTCAACGAGCTTACAAAGAAGGATGTGCCTTTTGTTTGGGGTACCGCACAGGAAGAAGCCTTCACGGTATTGAAAGATAACTTGACACATGCTCCTTTACTCCAACTTCCTGATTTTAATAAGACTTTTGAGCTTGAATGTGATGCTAGTGGAATTGGATTAGGAGGTGTGTTATTACAAGATGGCAAACCTGTTGCATACTTTTCTGAAAAATTGAGTGGGCCTAGTCTGAATTATTCTACTTATGATAAAGAATTATATGCTCTTGTTCGGACTTTAGAAACATGGCAACATTATTTATGGCCCAAAGAATTTGTTATACATTCTGATCATGAATCTTTGAAACATATTAAAAGTCAAGCTAA
>NW_021245168.1:0-1144 GCF_002162155.2 Triticum dicoccoides | reverse complement strand
TAAGCGGACCTTGGGGTTCGACAATCATGGAAATCGGTTTGGGACCCCAAAACGGTGAGTAATAGTCCACGAAACATGTCAGAATCGACAAAAACCGTGAGTGTTAATGATCGACACGTAACGCAACCCAGGGTTCGTTAATTGTGGAAATCACCCGGGACCCAAAACAGTGAGTAATATTCCACGAAAAAGGCCAGAATCGGCCAAAACTGCGAGTGTTGATGACCGACACGCAAGCGCACCTTGGGGTTTAACAACTATGAAAATCGCTTCGGGACCCCAAAACGGTGAGTAATAGTCCATGAAACGGGTCAGAATTAGGCAATACTGTGAGTGCCGATGATGGACATGTAAACACACCCCGAGGATTGCCAATCGGGGAAATCGCTTTGGGACCCCAAATGCTGAGTAATAGTGCACGAAATGGACCAGAATCGGCCAAAATTGTGAGTGTTGATTACCGACACGTAAATGCACCCCGGGGTTTGCTAAGCGTGGAAATCACTTCGGGACTCGAAAATGGTGAGTAATAGTCCAACGGACGGACCGGAATTGGCCAAATTTGTGAGTGTTCATGATCAACATGTAAACGCGCCCCGGGGTTCGACAACCATGGAAATCGCTTCGAGACCCCAAAATTGAGTAATAGTCCATGAAACGGGTAAGAATCGAGAAAAACCGCGAGTGTTGATGACCGACACGTAAGCGCACCTTGGGGTTCAACAACCATGGAAATCACTTTGGGACCCCAAAACGGAGAGTAATAGTCCATGGAACGGGCAAGAATCAGCCAAAACTATGAGTGTTGATGACCGACACGTAAACGCACCCCGGGTTTCGTTAGTCATGGAAATCACTTCGGGACCCGAAACGGTGAGTAATAGTCCAGGAAACAGACCAGAATTGGCCAAAATTGTGAGTGATGATGACTGGCAAGTAAACGCACCCCAGGGTTTGACAACAATGGAAATCGCTTCGGGACCCCAAAACAGAGTAATAGTCCATGAAACGGGTCAGCATCGACAAAAACCATGAGTGTGGATGACTGACACGTAAGAGCACCTTGGGGGTTCGACAATCATGGAAATTGCTTTGGGACCCCAAAACGGTGAGTAATAGTACATGAAACATGTCAGAATCGACA
>NW_021245167.1:0-1412 GCF_002162155.2 Triticum dicoccoides | reverse complement strand
GGTTTCAATGAGACAACCCGCCATGTACTCCTACATGGCCTCTCACCGCTACCTTTACCAAATCGTGTTCACACACTTAGCTCACACACAGTAGGACATGTTCACAAATTTCCAATTCATCCCCGATGAATGAGACCTGACACAACTCTAAGCAATAGCAGGCATGACAAGCAAACATGAATGAGTAGGCACATCAGGGCTCAAACAACTCCTACTCATGCTAGTGGGTTTCATCTATTTACTGTGGCAATGACAGGTCATGCAGAGGAAAGGGGTTCAACTACCGCAACATGTAACAGTTGAATCGTTGTTGTCCTAATGCAGTAAAAGAGAGCAAGAGAGAGAGAGTGGGATTGTATCGGAATGAACAAGGGGGTTTTGCTTGCCTGGCACTCCTAAAGATAATATAGTTCTTCATCGGTGTCATCGATCTCATCTCGAAACCACGTCTATCGAGAGGGGACAAATACCGGCAACAGAGAAAGAAACACAATCAATGCAATTCACAATATGATGCATGATCATGACATGTCAATATTCTGTGGTTTGAGCTAATGCAACTAGCAACAATTTAAATGAAGTCCATACGAACCAAGGGTTCATATGCAAACTTCATAAGGGGTATTTAAAATGCCATTATCATGTTTTCACTTATACAGGGGGTATAAGTTGGTTGAACATGCATGAAAGTAGCATAAATGGGTAGATTGGATTTTTTTGATAATTTTTCATATATAATTTATTTCATTTGGAGTTACAGTTGAATTTCTATGATTTTTAGAAGTTTTGGGTATTTTCTGAAAATAAATAAATCATTTCTGACTTATTTAAAATCCCAGGAGCATATACTGCGTCAGCATGACGTTGGGGTGACGTCAGCAGGTCAAAGGCGTCGACCAGGTCAAACCTGACCAGTGGGACCCACTGGTTAGTGACCCAGTCAACTAACCAAGTTAGTTAGCCCAGGCCATGGATCTAATGGGCAGAACCTAATGGGCAGCAGGAGCACGCCGGACCAACTAGTTGGAGCGGAGGGGCTTAGGGGCACGGATCTCGCCGGCCATGGCGGACGGTGGCTTCGGGTGCTCGCGGGGCAGCGGCTACGGGGCGTGCGTGAAGAAAAAGGCGGAGGGGAGCGATTCAGTGGCTCACGGCAAGTCTTCCAGTGCAGACGGTGGGGCCGGGGAGGAGTCGGAGCGAGCGGGGCGGCGAGGCGAATCTCCGGTGACCCGAGGAGGATGAAGGGTCGGGGACGGTGCTTCAAGGCATCCTGCGTCATGTGGCTCGGCGGAGAGGACCGGGGCGTCACGGCGGAGCTCGGGGGCGCGTCGGAGAGGCTCGGAGGTGGCTCTGGCCGCAGCAACTGCAGGCGGCGACGACGGTGGCGTTCGGCCGTGCGCGTGAGAGAGAGA
>NW_021245166.1:0-1506 GCF_002162155.2 Triticum dicoccoides | reverse complement strand
GATGGCACCCTGGACATTAACAGCATCAATGATGGGCTCATCACGTTAATCCCTAAAGTCAACTCCCCGGAAACAGTAAATGATTACAGACCGATCACGCTTTTGAACTGTTGCCTCAAGCTGATTACAAAACTTCTAGCAGATCAGCTACAATCAAGGATTTTGGACTTAGTTCATCGCAATCAATATGGCTTCATTAAGGGGAGGACTATCCAGGATTGCCTTGCCTGGGCTTACCAGTATCTACACCAATGTCAAAGCTCGGGCAGACAGATCATTTTGCTCAAACTTGACTTTGCAAAGGCCTTTGACACAATTGCCCATGACCCGATGATCCAGATTATGCATCATATGGGCTTCAATGACAAATGGATTTCTTGGATCCAATGCTTATTCTCCTCTGGGCGCTCTTCTGTCCTTCTCAATGGGGTGCCAGGCCGCCAATTCCAATGCCGCTGTGGTGTCCGACAGGGGGACCCTTTGTCCCCCCTCATTTTTGTGCTCGCTGCGGATTTATTACAGTCTGCCATAAATGACACTTTCAGACAAGGTAAAATAGAGCTCCCCTTTCCTTGTGTTGGACAAACTGACTACCCCGTTATTCAATACGCCGACGACACGTTGATAGTCCTACCTGCATGCATCCGTCAAGCTTCTTTGGTCAAGGAGATCCTATCGGATTACGCCACCTCTATTGGTTTGAAAATCAATTTTCACAAGTCCACTTTGATTCCGATCAACCTCGACCCCTCCTCTGCGGATGTTCTTGCAAGGGTTTTTGGCTATAGTGTTGGCACGCTGCCTTTCACCTATCTTGGCCTGCCTCTAGGTACCACTCGGCCTACAGTCCAAGACCTCATGCCTCTTGTTTGCCGATTGGAAAGGCGTCTAACGTCAACCTTTGCTATGATGACTTACGGTGGCAAATTATCCTGGTTGAATGCTTCAGTCACGTCTCTTCTTATATTTGCCATGTGTACACTCAAATTTTCGCCCAAGCTTCTTGAAATCCTAAACAAAATCAGAAGACGCTGTCTCTGGACTAAGAAAACCGAGCAAGGTGACAAATGCTCTTCTCTTGGGGCTTGGAACATGGTCTGTCGTCCCAAAGATAAAGGTGGGCTAGGAGTGATCGATCTCAAAATACATAATGAAGCCCTGCTCCTAAAATTCCTCCATAAATTCTACAATAAAATGGATGTGCCCTGGGTTCACCTATTATGGGACAATCTCTACGTCGACAAAATACCTCATGGAGTGGACCAGGCCGGCTCTTTCTGGTGGCGCGATATTCTAAAACTGACACCAACCTTCAGGGGCATCTCTCGTGTTCAGTTGGTAGATGGAAGGACCACCTTGCTTTGGAAAGATCTTTGGGTGCGTGATGTGCTGCATGACTCCCACCCACGTGCCTTCTCTTTTGCGCTGCATGAAGATATCTCGGTTGCCGACTTCTGGGCCTCCAATGATCTGCATGAAACCTTTCAACTCCCTGTGTCTCCAACC
>NW_021245165.1:0-384 GCF_002162155.2 Triticum dicoccoides | reverse complement strand
CCTACCTTCATTTTTATCAGTTGTTGATTATGAGAGGAGACCAAGATCACAACCCACCAATACACCCCGGCCACCATCTGGTTTCTTCATACGCGAACAAACGGACACCACTAACTACAGTGTTTCGTCTTCCGATGATGATGACAATGTGCGCACACATGTGGCTATGATGGTTCCCATAGCCGGCAATCTAACAGCCTTTCAGCCAGTACAACATGTGCAAACGTCAATCGGTATCGACCTTACACATGAAAATATTTCAGCTTGCATTTATACATTTGTTAACCTAAGTGGTCCACAAAATGGTTCTTCAGGAAGTCACTCTCGTGAAGCCACTTACTATGATCAACGTGTATCACTTCAAGGAACACAGAGCGGCATTCA
>NW_021245164.1:10583-14582 GCF_002162155.2 Triticum dicoccoides | reverse complement strand
CGTACCCGCGCTCTTGAGTTTTGAGGATACAAGTGATGAAGTTTTGGCGGAATGGGACAAACAAGCATGTGCCAATGCCAGGGTACCCAACGTTGAAAGCCTACTTCGAATAATTGACACAATACCAATTTCGACCGACCCAGACCTGCCGCGCTGCACGGAAGCATTGGAGGGGATGTACCCACAGAAGGTGCACGTTGGAGATACCGATGCTGAACCTACCCACACTTTTAGCTTGCTTTCTTATGTTCTTGACGAGAAAGCATTTTGGCACCGACCGCTGAGTCCACGAGAGCCAGATTTATTAACCTGCAGAGAGCTCAATCTGTTCGAAGAATGGAAGGTCTCTACCAAGGTTGATGGTAGTGAAGGTCCAACCAGCAGTGACCCTATCAAGACGACAGAGGACATCACTAATAGAAACAAAAGGACGACATGCATGTCCTTAAACGAGACGGCTGACAACTGCGTTGCTTTGAAAAAAAGGGCAAGGATGTTTCAGAACACAGATGAGCTGTCGAGCAACATTCATCATGAGATGCCACACACTTTAGGAACTGTAAGCGCATCATCACATGAGAAAGATCAGTCATCAAGCGACGCTAATCTTGGTCAGATCCAACAAACACCGGTCCATGGCACCTCTTCAGCTACCAACAAAGACTTCCCATGGGACGACCCTGATATGGTAGCGCAGTTGATCGAGTCTACCGATAGGATTGAGGAAGAGTGGTTTTCACAACAAAGACAAGCTCAGTATACCACATCAGTTACACAAGACATCCACATATCAGAGATCAAGCCCAATGAGATTTGTTGCAATTTCACCTCAAATCCAGTCGAAAGTGCTGTTTTCAGCGACATTGTGTCACGAATACCACCCCATTCAAGGCAAAAGAGGTATCTCAGTAACAATCTCCTTTTTTTTTTGTTTTTTCTTCCTTTTTTCTCCTCAATGGGGATGCACTGTCTGTATAACAAGGAATATTTTTGTCCTTTTTCATTCCTATTTTTTGTTCCCATCAAGCTTCTTTCCCATCTGAATTTTCCATATTTTTCATTTTGTGGCAGCCCAAGAATAGTACAAATGGGCTCGACATGGGTTGAACATAGGGTTTTTGGCCTGAGCATGCAAGTGTATGGCCGGGTCAATAAGTACGTGATCAATATGTTGGGAAAAGCAGTAATGGCCGAGCAAACCGAAAAGGATAGGCTCAATCTTCTCCCGCGAAGTTACTGGTCAAGATACTATGTCAAATGCGACACTGCTGTAAGTAGAAACATAAATATGTGCAGACAATACTTTTTTTCCATCCAATGCTCTGTTTCTTTTTTGCGAGCCCCCCTCCCTTCTTGGTGCCATTGATGCATCTTTGATCCGGTCAAATTTTTCCAGAAATTATTCCAAAATGCATTTGAAACTCCGTTGGCGTTATCCGTTCACCTGAGGGAGACAATGATAGGATTCCATCTTGACCGAATTCACATGGTATTTTCGTAGTCCAGTAAACAAGCCATATAATTTATAGTCTCCATGCAAGTCCCATGTCTTTTCTATTTTTCAGTAAAAAGTCAACCATGGCGTTTTGTGCTAATTTTGTTTTGTTTTATTTTTGGATCAATGTACAGGTGTTTTTACCTTTAAGCTCGTACAGTTTCTGGTACACGGTTGTTGCTAACTTTAGGAAGAAATTGTTCGAAGTCCTCTGCCCAAACAACAGAATCGACTTGATTGCTGACGAAGCTCAGCTTGTAATCAAGAATTTCAAAGCGGCTTTCAAGCTGGCATACAAGAGATCACAACTAAATGTGACTGACATGGGTGTGTCTTTCCGGAGTGTGTGCTCTTCAACTAAAGAGTAATGCAATCCAACGACTGAAATACTCAAGCAATTTTATGCATGATCCTTTTCAGTTTTTTTTTTTCATCTAACTTCAGTGATGTGAAAAACATAATTATGAATTGCAGGGCAGATAGTGGGATCTTCACAATGAAGTTGGTACAAGGACATGATGGAGACAACACTTTGTGTTTCGAACCCGTAAGTCATAGCAACCACCCCTTTTCGTCTTTTTTGTATTATTTTTTTGTTCAACTGATAACACACACATCGCATATCCATGTAATGTAGCTCAACTTTTTGCTGCTTAAAACCTCATCCTTTTTTATGTTTTTTGTCAGGCTCATTTTTTTTAGTCTCTCACAGGTGTTTATCTTTTTTTTATTCTTATATCCTGCTGCGTTTTTACACCAATATAACATGTTTTTTCCTTTTTTACTTCAAGTTAACTGTTATTTTTATGTAAAACAAAAACAGGAGCATGCAAAGAGCCTGCGCGAGAGTCTAACTTACTACATGGTTGCTCACCCTTGCAATGAAAAACTGATGCCAGAAACCAAAGGAATCTTAAGAAAATATGTGAGTATTGACTTATCTCTTTAATAACCCCCCCCCCCCACACACACACACACACACGCACACACACCCCACCTCTTTTTTATTTAGCTGGTTTTTGCTACATCGTTTATTTTTTTGCTTTCTTTTAGTTATTCACAATGTTCTTAAACTTTCTTCTTTCATTGAAAAAATAACTTTCTTTTTTTCTATGCATTTTTTCTTTCCTGCAGGGTGTTCCATTTGACTACTCGGTACGTATGACTAAAGAAAATTTCCGTTCATTTTTCTCTTTTTTTTTGCAAACAGATTTTTTTCTCTTTTTTACAGTTTTTCCAAGTTTGCATGCATTCCCCCATGATTTTCTAACCTTTTTCTCTTTCTTTTCTCATGAACATAAATCTCACAGACTCCAGGGTATTCTCCATGGGGTCCTGTTGCAGAACAATGTTAACTACATCTGGCTGGAAAAGGTCAGATTCTTAAGAATACTTCACAAAATCAGTACTGGAATCCTTGCCCTTTTTGTCATTTACATTTTTTTAGGGAAGCCACATGACCAAATACCGAAATATATTATATATAGATCATTTTTTTTGAATAGTTAAGCTTTTTTTTAATACAAATAGGTTAGAATTTATACTGGGAAGTTGAAACCATGCCTGTCCCCTCATTTTCCTTTTTCCATTCAAACTTTCTTCATCTTCTTTTTCCAATGGTCTACTAGAGATTTTTGTCACCACTAAAATACATTTTCTTTTGTATGCAGATCATCCCAACAGGACTAAATCACGACCCTAAGCTCCCGGAGGATCACCCAAGGATGGCAAAATGCCGTACACATGAGAATGACTCATCGATAAGAGGATTATTTTTGGCGAAATACTATTTTTATTTTTATTTTTTTTTGCTTTTTAGTATAGAAAACACATACATTCTTATATATCCTTTTTTTGGATAGTGATGACATTTTTGTCCAACGCAAGTTCTTGATCTTTTTGTTCAGATACAAATTAATTGGCAACACCGTCCTGTGGGTCCTTGAGCGGATCCCACATTAGCTCCAAGACGCTGGTCTCTAACTAGGAAAGTAAATGCTTGAGCTTGAGAAGCTTCTTGCCCGGTGGGTCCATAAAACTCACTCGGATAAGCTGTATTATTGAACCATACAAAACAACAAGCGATAAAACCAAAGACAGATAAAGCAGCTAAACTATAAGACAAGTAAGCTTCTCCAGACCATACAAATGCACGGCGAGCCCATGCGAAGGGTTTGGTTAAAATATGCCAAATTCTGCCAAATACACAAATAAAACCCATCCATACATGCCCACCAATTATATCTTCTAAATCATCTACACTAACAATCCACCCTTCTCCACCAAAAGGAGATTTTTAGTAAATAACCAAATATAACACTGGGACTAAGGGTCAAATTGGTAATTTTTCTTACATCTCCCCCCCCCCAAGGGCCCAGGTATCATATACACCGCCAAAATAAAGAGCCTTGAGTACTAGAAGAAAAGCACCGAGACGAGCACGTGACACCACTGCCACCCTGTCTTAGCGAAACGCGAGTCGAGGCGGACGTCGTCGCGGTAGC
>NW_021245164.1:4835-5707 GCF_002162155.2 Triticum dicoccoides | reverse complement strand
GAGGCGGACGTCGTCGCGGTAGCGACGACGGACGCCGAGACGAGCACGTGACACCACTGCCACCCTGTCTTAGCGTAAGGCGAGTCGAGGCGGACGTCGTCGCGGTAGCGACGACGGACGCCGAGACGAGCACGTGACACCACAGCCACCCTGTCTTAGCGTAACGCGAGTCGAGGCGGATGTCGTCGCGGTAGCGACAACGGACGCCAAGACGAGCACGTGACACCACTGCCACCCTGTCTTAGCGAAACGCGAGTCGAGGCGGACGTCGTCGCGGTAGCGACGACGGACGCCGAGACGAGCACGTGACACCACTGCCACCCTGTCAGTTTACCCCCTTTTAGCAGCTGCCATTTTTTTCGGTACTCCTTTCGAGCATTGTTCAAAGAAATCAGCAGCTGCCATTATTTTACATCAATTTACCCCCTTTTAGCAGCTACCATTATTTTTCTGGTACTCCTAGCATTGTTCAAAGAAATCAGCAGCTGTCATTATTTTTACATCAGTGTACCACCTCTTACTAGCAAGGAACAACTCATTTCTCTCGCTACTCCTAATTTTTTCTTGTGCTTTTCTGTAGGAGGAGAAATTCATTCTCAGATCACAAGAACCACAGAACCACAGAACACCAAGGGTAGCAGATTCTCGCTACTCCTACTTCAAGAATGTACTAATTCTCTGAACATTGTTTTGTTTTCCTGTAGCAAGTTATTTCTATAAACACTGAACATTTGCAAGGAAATCAGCAGCTTTCATTGTTAAGAGAATGAGCTAATTCTCTGAAAAACGTGTTGTTTTTCTGTAGCAAATTATTGTATGAATTCTGAACATCTGTGCAAAGAAACTGAGCTCTGAACATTATTCAAAACAAC
>NW_021245164.1:4171-4477 GCF_002162155.2 Triticum dicoccoides | reverse complement strand
GTGACAACGCTGCCACCCTGTCTTAGCGAAACGCGAGTCAAGGCGGACGTCGTCGCGGTAGCGACGACGGACGCCGAGACGAGCACGTGACACCACTGCCACCATGTCTTAGCGTAACGCGAGTCAAGGCGGACGTCGTCGCGGTAGCGACGACGGACGCCGAGACGAGCACGTGACACCACTGCCACCCTGTCTTAGCGAAACGCGAGTCGACGCGGACGTCGTCGCGGTAGCGACGACGGACGCCGAGACGAGCACGTGACACCACAGCCACCCTGTCCTAGCGAAACGCGAGTCGAGGCGGAC
>NW_021245164.1:2781-3461 GCF_002162155.2 Triticum dicoccoides | reverse complement strand
TAGCGACGACGGACGCCGAGATGAGCACGTGACACCACTGCCACCCTGTCTTAGCGTAACGCGAGTCGAGGCGGACATCGTCGCGGTAGCGACGACGGACGCCGAGACGAGCACGTGACACCATTCACACCTTGTCTGAGCGTAACGCGAGTCGAGGCGGAGGTCGTCGCGGTAGCGACGACGGACGCCGAGACGAGCACGTGACACCACTGCCACCCTGTCTTAGCGTAACGCGAGTCAAGGCGGACGTCGTCGCGGTAGCGACGATGGACGCCGAGACGAGCACGTGACACCAGTGCCACCCTGTCTTAGCGTAACGCGAGTCGAGGCGGACGTCGTCGCGGTAGCGACGACGGACAGCGAGACGAGCTCGTGACACCACTGCCACCCTGTCTTAGCGTAACGCGAGTCGAGGCGGACATCGTCGCGGTAGCGACGACGGACGCCGAGACGAGCACGTGACACCAGTGCCACCCTGTCTTAGCATCACGCGAGTCGAGGAGGACGTCGTCGCGGTAGCAACGACGGAAGCCAAGACGAGCACATGACACCATTCCCACCCTGTCTTAGCGTAACGCGAGTCGAGGCGGATGTCGTCACGGTAGCGACGACGGACGCCGAGACGAGCACGTGACACCATTCCCACCCTGTCTTAGCGTAACGCGAGTCGAGGCAGACAT
>NW_021245164.1:0-1103 GCF_002162155.2 Triticum dicoccoides | reverse complement strand
CGGTAGCGACGACGAACGCCGAGACGAGCACGTGACACCACTCCCACCCTGTCTTAGCGTAACGCGAGGCGAGGCGGACGTCGTCGCGGTAGCGACGACGGACACCGAGACGAGCTCGTGACACCACTGCCACCCTGTCTTAGCGTAACGCGAGTCGAGGCGGAAGTCGTCGCGGTAGCGACGACGGACGCCGAGACGAGCACGTGATACCACTGCCACCCTGTCTTAGCATAACACGAGTCAAGGCGGACGTCATCGCGGTAGCGACAACAGACGCCAAGACGAGCACGTGACACCACTGCCACCCTGTCTTAGCGTAACGCGAGTCGAGGCGGACGTCGTCGCGGTAGCGACGACAGACGCTGAGACGAGCACGTGACACCATTCCCACCCTGTCTATCTTACGGTTACGCGAGTCGAGGCGGACGTCGTCGCGGTAGCTACGATGGACGCCAAGACGAGCACATGACACCACTCCCACCCTGTCTTAGCGTAACGTGAGTCGAGGCGGACGTCGTCGCGGTAGCAACGACGGACGCCGAGACGAGCACGTGACACCACTGCCACCCTGTCTTAGCGTAACGCGAGTCGAGGCGGACGTCGTCGCGGTAGCGACGACGGACGGCGAGACGAGCACGTGACACCATTCCCACCCTGTCTTAGCGTAACGCGAGTCGAGGCGGTCGTCGTCGCGGTAGCGACGAAGCACGCCGAGACGAGCACGTGACACCACTGCCACCCTGTCTTAGCTTAACGCGAGTCGAGGCGGACGTCGTCGTGGTAGCGACGACGGACGCCGAGACGAGCACGTGACACCATTCCCACCTTGGCTTAGCGTAACGCGAGTCGAGGCGGACGTCGTCGTGGTAGCGACAACGGACGCCGAGACGAGCACGTGACACCACCGCCACCCTGTCTTGGCGTAACGCGAGTCGAGGCGGACGTCGTCGCGGTAGCGACGACGGACGCCGAGACGATCACATGACACCACCGCCACCCTGTCTTAGCGTAACGCGAGTCGAGGCGGTCGTCGTCGCGGTAGCGACGACGGACGCCGAGACGAGCACGTGACACCACTCCCACCCTGTCTTAGCGTAACGCGA
>NW_021245163.1:0-469 GCF_002162155.2 Triticum dicoccoides | reverse complement strand
GGAGGGGGAAAGTTGCATGTTCACTATGCTAGGAAGGTGTGGCGGACGAACGGGCTGCGTATCCCGATTCGTCTCGTCGTTCTGAGCAACTTTCATGTACAAAGTATTTTCATCCGAGTTACGGATTATTTCATATCAAATTTTTAAAGTTTTAATTCATTTTCTAATTTTTCTGGTTTTAATTTTAACTAGCAGTGTGACCTGCGCATTTGCGCGGCCTGACCAAACATGAATATATATTTTGTTTACCAGATTCAGTAAACAAAGCCATTTATTTGTTTCGCTTGAAAACAAAGTACTTATTTGCCTCTTGTCTAGCCAACATAGTAATGAGTAATTTGCCATGTGAGGTTGTCCACTTTGGTGTACTGGATGAGCCTTGTTAAGTAGGCAATAATCCTTCACATTAAAAGTAGGAAAATGAGAAGGTAATTTTTTTGCAGGACAAATAGGCGACTTTGCTGGTAAC
>NW_021245162.1:0-1654 GCF_002162155.2 Triticum dicoccoides | reverse complement strand
TCTCCAATTCTTGCCCTTCGCTGCCTTTTGCTTCCAAGAAGCTCCTTACAACTGTCCATACATTTTTTCCATTCTTTGATTGTCATGTCTTCACTTCTTTTAGAAACCCGGTATGGACAGTTGAGATTCGTAGAAAGACCTGGTTGTATGTTCAAAACATGAAGGGTACTGTGCGTATACATCAGATGAGGCACACAATCATTCGGGATTATCTGTTGAAAAACATAGTAATAACTTCATAGTTAGCAATGATGTACTAGTTTTAGAAGTGTGCAAAAAGATGCACGGATGTCGTAATAGTAAAAAATCTTACCAGGGTATCTCCATGGTAGTTACCGTAGTTCAACACGTGCACTAGTGGCACGTATTGACCATAATGTTGAGGAGTTTGATTGTAGATATTGTAATTCTCAAGATCAGTACAAAATGCAACCAGATGATTTTTCTCCTGATAAGTTAATTCGGAGCCTTCGGCGTAGTAGGTTCTGTTTACCATCTTCCGCACATTCTTTGAAGAATGAAAATAAGCTGTCAATGGAAATAAGTTGTCAACTATTTTGAAGTAAACAATATAAATTACTTAATAACTATGTTAAGCTCATATGGGGAAAGAATTGGAGGTGTATCCAGAAGGACCCAAATCGAAGGTCTCTCTTGCTCGATTGTAGGATCACCAAGATCCATGGTGACAAGCATACCCTCATCAAGACCATACATCTTGCAAAGTGCTTCCCAATTTTTGCAACCAAAATGGGTTACACTCTGAGCATTGTACAACTTTACTTGAAAATCCACACCATGAAGGGTACTTAGGATAATTTTTTTGGTTTCCATACTTTCATGGTCTTCAAAACCCATCCTCTCCAAGACATAGCGTCTTGCAAAGCATGGGATAAGCTAGTCGAATTGGAAAAGATGAAAAATAGTTGAAGTCATGCTTAATTACGAAAAAAAAAACTATTGTCGTCGTTGCGTACCGTAAACATCGAAGGTATCCTCGAGCTTAATGCTGAAGCACCTATCTTCGTCCAGCACAATGAACCTGTCGCACATACCTCGGTCGTCGTGGCACCAGTCGCACTCCCCCGGGCGGTTTTCCTCGTTTGAGTACGACATTTCCGGCCTATGTTCATAATTCAAATATTAAACTAGATTATTAATCACGGGTTGACTATCGGTGATGTACATAGCTCCTCCTTTCATTCCCGAGTGCATTATTACACCAAATTGTCTAGCACACGGGAATGAAGGAGAACTTATCCAATATGAGGATTCAATAAGCAAAACCAAATCATAAAATAAGCAAAACCTAATCATAAAATAAAGTAGTATTCAAATTAGCATGTATTCAATAATTATAAGCAAAAGTACATCATCTCTTGGTGTCCGTACATCGTCGAATATTATCACTAATATAGCATCACTAATACAAACTAGAACCGTAACGCCCGACGGGTATCGACGCGGGCGGTGGACACCCAAAGATAAGGAACCATCACAGGATCATAGCTCCAGTGAGATCCCTGAAGAACCTGCCAGGTATTGTCGAACCTACCCTCCAACGCAACCATGTAGCGACGGACGTGCTCGTCCTCCTCGCTGACACGGTGACGTACCACCTCCGCGGTGTCCGGAAGCCTCAGCACCATCACTT
>NW_021245161.1:0-11820 GCF_002162155.2 Triticum dicoccoides | reverse complement strand
CGGCGGGAGGAGGACGGCAGGCGGCGGCTCGGGGGCGGGGAACCCGAGCGGCGGCGCGGGCGCGATGGGCCGGGCGGGCCCGATCCGGGCTCGCTAGGCCGTGGCGGCGGGAAGCAGCGGAGATGCCACGTGTCGGCATGGGAGTGGCGGTGGCGATTGTGTCCGGCGCGGACCGGATGTGTCCGGCGGGGGGAGGGGAATGGGGCTAGGGTTAGGGGTGGATTGACCCGGGATTTTCGGGGGATATGCCTTTTTATAGGTAGAGGGAGCTAGGAGGCTCCAAATTGAGCACGGTTTGCGGCCACGCGATCGTGATCGAACAATCAAGCTGATGGAGGGGGTTTAGGTGGGTCTTGGGCCACTTTGGAGGGGTGTTGGGCTGCAACACACACGAGGCCTTTACGGTTCCTCGGTTAACCGTTGGAGTATCAAACGAAGTCCAAATGGCACGAAACTTGACATGCGGTCTACCGGTAGTGATGAGGACATGACTACCTTGGATATGACCAAAAATATTGCATATATGCATATTTGTCAGGTGATTTCTAGTGCAAACTATTCAATAATCTATTTATGTTATCCAGAACAAAAATACTTCACACACTTTTGTGTTTTGTCTAATTGCAGGTGTATGGGACATTTATACAATCCACATATGAAGATAAGGAAGAAATAGATGTTTATTTGCTGTCCAAAAAGTTCTCTCACGTCACTTTTGGCCCAAGAGAAGATAGAGTCCAAGTCTCTCACGTTCTGGATTCAGATTCGGACTGCACAGACATACCTGACTCAAAACGCACACAAGTTTTTCATACGGACTCCGAATTGGGTGATTCTTTTTTTGTTGGAAATTAGATTTCGTGCACTTTCCAACCCAATTGGAATCACCTTCAAATTCGTCCGGAGCGTTGAGTTGTGGACGAAACAATCTGATGCTGCAGCAGAATCCGAGTCAAACTACAAGTCCAAAGGTGTTACATCACCTCCACTTGGGCCCATTGGCCTTGTACGACCTAGATTTAGTTTTAGGCTGCCTTGGGACGTCCTCCCACCTCCTTGGCCGCCACCCCTTGCTCCTATATAAGTAGATCCATCTAGTAGCTTTTCCTTGGGATTTGTTTAGTTAAAAGTTAGCCACTGCAACTTCGTGTACTTCGTTTGTGTCCAACGACCAGACCAAGACCGCTTACGGATCCCCACCATTATCAATACCTCATATATATTTGCAATATTCAGATTGCTTTATCATATTCTTGCTCGTTCTTCGATTGCTTGCAGGAATACACCTTCGTGGTCAGGCTGACCGTGCTTCCGGCATCGTCAGTAACCTCAGGAGATTGGTTTAGCGATTGCTAAGGCGCAACGTCGTGCACGTTTGTAGTCGGATCGTCAAAGTCGTCTCCACCAAATCGATAGTTATCATCTCATCGAAAGATCGGGACACCCCGCCTTCTATCAAGTGGTATCAGTTTTCAGGTTGCTCGATGAGAATTTCCAGTTGTTCGTAGTCTGTAGGATCATATTCTTGTGTGTTTCTTGTTCTACTAATCATGACAGGATCCAGAGTCAATTCATGGGCTTTGTCGATCGCGGGAGACGTGCCACCACCTTTGCAAATACCACAACCGTCACGAGAGGTGCACAAACATCCAAATGCACATGATCAGGTTAATGTATCTATACCACCATTTAATGGCCGTTTTAAACCTGCTTTATATATTGAATGGGAGTTCGACATAAAAAATATATTTGCTTCCCATAATTTCAATGAACATAAAAAGGTTAAGGTTGCGGTTGGTTCTTTCACTGGTTATGCTTTGGTTTGGCGGAGTGAATATTGTCGGTTACACCCTGATTATATACCTACTACTTGGGATGATTTGAAACTTGCCATGCGACATACTTTCGTCCCTGCTTATTATACTCGTGACATGATTAAGAAGTTGCAACACTTAAAACAAGGTAGTGAAACTGTAGCAAAATATTATGATGATTTACAAACTACCTTGTTGCATTCGTCTTCAGAAGAAAGTGAAGATGATTTTATGGATAGATTTTGGGGAGGATTAAACCGTGATATTCAAGAGATACTAATTCATGAAGAGTGTTATCCTATGGACCATTTGTTTCATCTTGCTTGCAAAGCTGAACAGGAAATAAAACGACGTGTTGGCCACAAGGAGAACAAGCGCACGGTGCACATTCCAAGAGTTGATATGATTGTTCCTTCAACTACTAGGCATACTATGACAACCACATCCGTTGTTGTCAGGACTACATCACCTCCACCATGTGACACATCGCCCCCGAGAGTGGCTACATCATCTGAGTTGATCATAAGAGGTAATGACAAAGGTACTGATCTTCCATCTCTACATGAGAATGATGAATGCCTTGTCAATTTGAATGCACCATCTGATGAGCTACCCACTACTTTGATCACACCACCTATTTTAGAGGTCTACGTTGATAATTTGACTTTGCCATGTGATCAAACAACTGAAATACCAACAATTTTGAGTGCACCCATTGAATTAACTATTGATGCAAAAGAACCAATGTTTAATCATTTTGATATGACCTCTAATCTTGGTGATGATTCTGTGTTGAATGACTTATTGCATGTTTGCTTATTTAAGCATGTTGTAGCATGTAAATTTGATGCAAGTAAGGTTTATTCACCAATGTTGGGATGGTTTAATGATGAACATTGTCAATCTTTTGAAATGAATAAGAGCTTCACTTATATGTGCAAACTGAGTTGCAATATTTTCATGCCTTCTACTTCTTGTGCTAATTTTTTGGCTTTAGATTTTATGAACTATGCAAGTTACTCATCTATTCATGTGTCATATATGCAAAAATCAAGGAAAGTAAAAATGGATGACATATACATATACAACATGTACACCTTGTCTCTTTTGTTAGCCACATTTCAGATTAAGCGACGCCGAGGACGGCTTTATTTTCAAGAAGGGGAGGATGATGAGGACATGACTACCTTGGATATGACCAAAAATATTGCATATATGCATATTTGTCAGGTGATTTCTAGTGCAAACTATTCAATAATCTATTTATGTTATCCAGAACAAAAATACTTCACACACTTTTGTGTTTTGTCTAATTGCAGGTGTATGAGACATTTGTACAATCCACATATGAAGATAAGGAAGAAAGAGATGTTTATTTGCTGTCCAAAAAGTTCTCTCACGTCACTTTTGGCCCAAGAGAAGATAGAGTCCAAGTCTCTCACGTTCTGGATTCAGATTCGGACTGCACAGACACACCTGACTCAAAACGCACACAAGTTTTTCATACGGACTCCGAATTGGGTGATTCTTTTTGCATTGGAAACTAGATTTCGTGCACTTTCCAACCCAATTGGAATCACCTTCAAATTCGTCCGGAGCGTTGAGTTGTGGACGAAACAATCTGATGCTGCAGCAGAATCCGAGTCAAACTACAAGTCCAAAGATGTTACATCACCTCCACTTGGGCCCATTGGCCTTGTACGACCTAGATTTAGTTTTAGGCTGCCTTGGGACGTCCTCCCACCTCCTTGGCCGCCACCCCTTGCTCCTATATAAGTAGATCCATCTAGTAGCTTTTCCTTGGGATTTGTTTAGTTAAAAGGTAGCCATTGCAACTTCGTGTACTTCGTTTGTGTCCAACGACCAGACCAAGACCGCTTCCAGATCCCCACCATTATCAATACTTCATATATATTCGCAATATTCAGATTGCTTTATCATATTCTTGCTCGTTCTTCGATTGCTTGCAGGAATAGACTTTCGTGGTCAGGTTGATCGTGCTCCAGCGTGGTCAATAACCTCTCGGAGTTGGTTTAGCGATTGCTAAGGCGCAACGTCGTGCACGTTTGTAGTCGGATCGTCAAAGTCGTCTCCACCAAATCGATAGTTATCATCTCATCGAAAGATCGGGACCCTCGCCTCTATCACTAGAGCTCGTGCACGCAACCTAAATTACCAGGTACTTTCGTTTCTTGGTAATGATTCTAATGTTCATGAGAATATGATGCTGCCTAAATTGGATACATTTGTTTTGCTTACAAATGAAGGGCCTAGCTTGGAGAAGGATGAACATTGGAGCAAGAACAAGCTCTTCGTGGAGGGGGGGAATTTCGTGGCCCTTGGTGGAGGGGTCCGAAATCAACCCTATCTCTTGTTTCCCCACACATACGGACTCTAAAAATAGCCTATACTTATGTATTTCGAAATTACATGGGCCTGGCCCAATAATAAGGTGACGCAGCACCTAAAATAGCCTCGGGACGAAATTTATGAAGTGGCATCTTGTATATTTCGTCCAAGGCTTCATGCACCCATTATGGTGGCTTCAAAGTCCTGAAATCATCACTTGTAACTCCGTTCTTGTTCCCCTTGCACATGCCATCATCTCCATGCTTGTTCTTGCTCCAATGTTCATCCTTCTCCAAGCTAGGCCCTTCATTTGTAAGCAAAACAAATGTATCCAATTTAGGCAACATCATATTCTCATGAACATTAGAATCATTACCAAGAAACGAAAGTACCTGGTAATTTAGTTGGCGTGCACGAGCTCTAGTAATTGGTCCAGTATGTATAGCAGCAGGGGCTGTGGGTGTAACAATTGTATTGATGTCCTCATCATCCTCCCCTTCTTGAAATGAAGTCGTCCTCGACGGAAGTTCATCTTCCCCACCCAAATAAGGCTTCAAATCTGCAATGTTAAAAGTGGGACTAACCCCAAAATCTGCAGGCAGCTCAAGTTTATATGCATTATCATTTATTTTCTCTAACACCTTAAAGGGACCATCAGCACGTGGCATTAGCTTTGATTTGCGCAAATCAGGAAATCTATCCTTACGCAAATGTAACCAAACAAGATCTCCAGGTGCAAACACAACATGTTTTCTACCCTTATCTCCAGCAAGTTTATATTTAGCATTTGATAGAGGCAAAGGTGTCCCGTCTTTCGATGAGATGGTGGATTTCGCTTTGGTGGAAGTCGACTTTGACGATCCGACTACGAACGTGCGAGGACGTCGCGCCTTAGCAATCGCTAAACCAACTCCGAGAGGTTATTGACCACGCCGGAGCACGATCAACCTGACCACGAGGGTCTGTTTCCTGCGAGCAAACGAAGAACAAGCAAGAAACTAAGATTGCAATCTGGATATTGCGAATATAAGATGAAAGCTTTATTGATCAAGGTGGGGTTCTGTGACGCCTTTGTCTGGTCGTTGAACACAAACGAAGTACGCGAAGTTGCAGCTATGGCGAACTTTTAATCTAAACAAAACCCAAAGTCTAAACGATGCCCTAAGGGCTGTATATATGGAGGAAGAGGGGGGAATTTCGTGGCCCTTGGTGGAGGGGTCCGAAATCAACCCTATCTCTTGTTTCCCCACACATACGGACTCTAGAAATAGCCTATACTTATGTATTTCGAAATTACATGGGCCTGGCCCAATAATAAGGTGACGCAGCACCTAAAATAGCCTCGGGACGAAATTTATGAAGTGGCATCTTGTATATTTCGTCCAAGGCTTCATGCACCCATTATGGTGGCTTCAAAGTCCTGAAATCATCACTTGTAACTCCGTTCTTGTTCCCCTTGCGCATGCCATCATCTCCATGCTTGTTCTTGCTCCAATGTTCATCCTTCTCCAAGCTAGGCCCTTCATTTGTAAGCAAAACAAATGTATCCAATTTAGGCAGCATCATATTCTCATGAACATTAGAATCAATACCAAGAAACGAAAGTACCTGGTAATTTAGTTGGCGTGCACGAGCTCTAGTAATTGGTCCAGTATGTATAGCAGCAGGGGCTGTGGGTGTAACAATTGTATTGATGTCCTCATCAAATACTATTGTTTCAGATCGTGATACTAAATTTCTTAGCCACTTTTGGAGATGTTTATGGGCTAAGTTGGGGACTAAACTGCTTTTTAGTACTACTTGTCACCCCCAAACTGATGGACAAACTGAAGTAGTCAATAGAACGTTGTCTACTATGCTTAGGGCTGTTTTGAAGAATAATAAGAAAATGTGGGAGGAATGCTTGCCTCATATTGAATTTGCTTATAATCGTTCATTGCATTCTACTACTAAGATGTGCCCTTTTGAAGTTGTGTATGGTTTCCTACCTCGTGCACCTATTGATTTGTTGCCTCTTCCATCTTCGGAGAAGGTTAATTTTGATGCTAAACAACGTGCTGAATTGATTTTAAAAATGCATGAGTTAACTAAGGAAAACATTGAGCGTATGAATGCTAAATATAAACTTGCTGGAGATAAGGGTAGAAAACATGTTGTGTTTGCACCTGGAGATCTTGTTTGGTTACATCTGCGTAAGGATAGATTTCCTGATTTGCGCAAATCAAAGCTAATGCCACGTGCTGATGGTCCCTTTAAGGTGTTAGAGAAAATAAATGATAATGCATATAAACTTGAGCTGCCTGCAGATTTTGGGGTTAGTCCCACTTTTAACATTGCAGATTTGAAGCCTTATTTGGGTGAGGAAGATGAACTTTCGTCGAGGACGACTTCATTTCAAGAAGGGGAGGATGATGAGGACATCAATACAATTGTTACACCCACAGCCCCTGCTGCTATACATACTGGACCAATTACTAGAGCTCGTACACGCCAACTAAATTACCAGGTACTTTCGTTTCTTGGTAATGATTCTAATGTTCATGAGAATATGATGCTGCCTAAATTGGATACATTTGTTTTGCTTACAAATGAAGGGCCTAGCTTGGAGAAGGATGAACATTGGAGCAAGAACAAGCATGGAGATGATGGCATGTGCAAGGGGAACAAGAACGGAGTTACAAGTGATGATTTCAGGACTTTGAAGCCACCATAATGGGTGCATGAAGCCTTGGACGAAATATACAAGATGCCACTTCATAAATTTCGTCCCGAGGCTATTTTAGGTGCTGCGTCACCTTATTATTGGGCCAGGCCCATGTAATTTCGAAATACATAAGTATAGGCTATTTTTAGAGTCCGTATGTGTGGGGAAACAAGAGATAGGGTTGATTTCGGACCCCTCCACCAAGGGCCACGAAATTCCCCCCCTCCACGAAGAGCTTGTTCTTGCTCCAATGTTCATCCTTCTCCAAGCTAGGCCCTTCATTTGTAAGCAAAACAAATGTATCCAATTTAGGCAGCATCATATTCTCATGAACATTAGAATCATTACCAAGAAACGAAAGTACCTGGTAATTTAGGTTGCGTGCACGAGCTCTAGTGATAGAGGCGAGGGTCCCGATCTTTCGATGAGATGATAACTATCGATTTGGTGGAGACGACTTTGACGATCCGACTACAAACGTGCACGACGTTGCGCCTTAGCAATCGCTAAACCAACTCCGAGAGGTTATTGACCACGCTGGAGCACGATCAACCTGACCACGAAAGTCTATTCCTGCAAGCAATCGAAGAACGAGCAAGAATATGATAAAGCAATCTGAATATTGCGAATATATATGAAGTATTGATAATGGTGGGGATCTGGAAGCGGTCTTGGTCTGGTCGTTGGACACAAACGAAGTACACGAAGTTGCAATGGCTACCTTTTAACTAAACAAATCCCAAGGAAAAGCTACTAGATGGATCTACTTATATAGGAGCAAGGGGTGGCGGCCAAGGAGGTGGGAGGACGTCCCAAGGCAGCCTAAAACTAAATCTAGGTCGTACAAGGCCAATGGGCCCAAGTGGAGGTGATGTAACATCTTTGGACTTGTAGTTTGACTCGGATTCTGCTGCAGCATCAGATTGTTTCGTCCACAACTCAACGCTCCGGACGAATTTGAAGGTGATTCCAATTGGGTTGGAAAGTGCACGAAATCTAGTTTCCAATGCAAAAAGAATCACCCAATTCGGAGTCCGTATGAAAAACTTGTGTGCGTTTTGAGTCAGGTGTGTCTGTGCAGTCCGAATCTGAATCCAGAACGTGAGAGACTTGGACTCTATCTTCTCTTGGGCCAAAAGTGACGTGAGAGAACTTTTTGGACAGCAAATAAACATCTCTTTCTTCCTTATCTTCATATGTGGATTGTACAAATGTCTCATACACCTGCAATTAGACAAAACACAAAAGTGTGTGAAGTATTTTTGTTCTGGATAACATAAATAGATTATTGAATAGTTTGCACTAGAAATCACCTGACAAATATGCATATATGCAATATTTTTGGTCATATCCAAGGTAGTCATGTCCTCATCATCCTCCCCTTCTTGAAAATAAAGCCGTCCTCGGCGTCGCTTAATCTGAAATGTGGCTAACAAAAGAGACAAGGTGTACATGTTGTATATGTATATGTCATCCATTTTTACTTTCCTTGATTTTTGCATATATGACACATGAATAGATGAGTAACTTGCATAGTTCATAAAATCTAAAGCCAAAAAATTAGCACAAGAAGTAGAAGGCATGAAAATATTGCAACTCAGTTTGCACATATAAGTGAAGCTCTTATTCATTTCAAAAGATTGACAATGTTCATCATTAAACCATCCCAACATTGGTGAATAAACCTTACTTGCATCAAATTTACATGCTACAACATGCTTAAATAAGCAAACATGCAATAAGTCATTCAACACAGAATCATCACCAAGATTAGAGGTCATATCAAAATGATTAAACATTGGTTCTTTTGCATCAATAGTTATTTCAATGGGTGCACTCAAAATTGTTGGTATTTCAGTTGTTTGATCACATGGCAAAGTCAAATTATCAACGTAGTCCTCTAAAATAGGTGGTGTGATCAAAGTAGTGGGTAGCTCATCAGATGGTGCATTCAAATTGACAAGGCATTCATCATTCTCATGTAGAGATGGAAGATCAGTACCTTTGTCATTACCTCTTATGATCAACTCAGATGATGTAGCCACTCTCGGGGGCGATGTGTCACATGGTGGAGGTGATGTGGTCCTGACAACAACGGATGTGGTTGTCATAGTATGCCTAGTAGTTGAAGGAACAATCATATCAACTCTTGGAATGTGCACCGTGCGCTTGTTCTCCTCGTGGCCAACACGTCGTTTTATTTCCTGTTCAGCTTTGCAAGCAAGATGAAACAAATGGTCCATAGGATAACACTCTTCATGAATTAGTATCTCTTGAATATCACGGTTTAATCCTCCCCAAAATCTATCCATAAAATCATCTTCACTTTCTTCTAAAGAGGAATGCAACAAGGTAGTTTGTAAATCATCATAATATTTTGTTACAGTTACACTACCTTGTTTTAAGTGTTGCAACTTCTTAAGCATGTCACGAGTATAATAAGCAGGGACGAAAGTATGTCGCATGGCAAGTTTCAAATCATCCCAAGTAGTAGGTATATAATCAGGGTGTAACCGACAATATTCACTCCACCAAACCAAAGCATAACCAGTGAAAGAACCAACCGCAACCTTAACCTTTTTATGTTCATCGAAATTATGGGAAGCAAATATATTTTTTATGTCGAACTCCCATTCAATATATAAAGCAGGTTTAAAACGACCATTAAATGGTGGTATAGATACATTAACCTGATCATGTGCATTTGGATGTTTGTGCACCTCTCGTGACGGTTGTGGTATTTGCAAAGGTGGTGGCACGTCTCCCGCGATCGACAAAGCCCATGAATTGACTCTGGATCCTGTCATGATTAGTAGAACAAGAAACAAAACCCAAAAATAATGTTCCTATAACTACTAGGATGTGGTGGTAAAACGCTCACAGTAAAGCAAATATCAATGTCTTACAAGTTCTTACCATGCAGCAGGCGGTGATCGGCAACCAGCGGTGTCAAGTAACTCCGAATATTGAGTAAAGAGATTGCCAGGGGAGCGTACGTATACACGGTGTAGAAATATGTGGAGCTGGGTTGGCTATATATGGTAGCAAAAGATTAACAATAATCAATTCAAAGATGCAATGTTGAATAAACGCTCAACGACGGTACTGTGCTGGTCCTAGGCTAGACCGGACTAGAGACGCGAGCCTAGAACACTAATGAGGTCACGGCGTAGCACAACTAGCATCAATGAAGGATACTAAGTAGCTCTTGACAGCAAGATATAAGTGAAGATCACAACGGCAGTGGAGATAATGATGAAAAACAACTGCCAAGCAGGATATACAACAACTCTCTCTCCAACTTTCCTCTTGAAAAGTTTGAGACAATTTTCTGATAAATTCTTTCAAAGAATGCTAGTAACTCAAGCTTTCCAATGCAAAAAGAATCACTCAATTCCGAGTTGATATGAGGAGTCAAAGAAATCTAAAACTGGCCTGAAAAATTGGAACAAGTTGTGTTCACGAACTTCGGAGGGCAAAAAGACCTATTTAGAAGCCGATTTTGAGGTGTCAAATATTGAACTAGCTTCTCCAACTATTTAGATGCGGCTCGTTGCTAGCTTCAATTTGAGTACTCACGGAGCCAAAATGGACTTCGTATGAGGAAGATACACCTGTTTTACTGAACAGTGCGCAAAACAGATTCCAATCCGAATTCAGGTACGAGATTGATTCTAGATAGATCCAATTTTTTTTTCTTCTCTCTTTTTTTTCTCACCCTTTTTTTTCTTTTTCTTCTCTCTCTTTTTCTTTTTTTTTTCTTTCCTTTTTTCTCTTTTTTTTCTCTATCTTTTTTTTCTTTCCAAGACAAACTAGATAAGATGCAGATTGGATCAGGCGAAGATGTGAATGACCTCAACTATGATTATGACAATGAACAGTGCGTAGCACGTGGTGGAAATTAATAGATGGGATGGTGGACAACGGAAGAGATAATGATGCAGCGGCGGCGTGACTAATGTGAACAGAACTCGAAATTCTAACGGAACTAGACGCTAAGACCAGCAACTGACACGACGATGCAACCGATAATTCAACTATGCAAGCAATGAATAGAAAACTGCAAAGGCTCAGACTGGCTTGGATAAAGGATGAACAGATCTAACTTTTTTTTTTGTATGGCTTTTTCTTGGACAATAGGTAAGAAAATAAATCTAATCTAGGAAAACTGGAAATTCTCACCGAGCAACCTGAAAACTGATACCACTTGATAGAGGCGAGGGTGTCCCGATCTTTCGATGAGATGATAACTATCGATTTGGTGGAGACGACTTTGACGATCCGACTACAAACGTGCATGACGTTGCGCCTTAGCAATCACTAAACCAATCTCCTGAGGTTACTGACGATGCCGGAAGCACGGTCAGCCTGACCACGAAGGTCTATTCCTGCAAGCAATCGAAGAACAAGCAAGAATATGATAAAGCAATCTGAATATTGCGAATATAGATGAAGTATTGATAAAGGTGGGGATCCGTAAGCGGTCTTGGTCTGGTCGTTGGACAAAAACGAAGTACACGAAGTTGCGTTGGCTAACTTTTAACTAAACAAATCCCAAGGAAAAGCTACTAGATGGATCTACTTATATAGGAGCAAGGGGTGGCGGCCAAGGAGGTGGGAGGACGTCCCAAGGCAGCCTAAAACTAAATCTAGGTCGTACAAGGCCAATGGGCCCAAGTGGAGGTGATGTAACACCTTTGGACTTGTAGTTTGACTCGGATTCTGCTGCAGCATCAGATTGTTTCATCCACAACTCAACGCTCCGGACGAATTTGAAGGTGATTCCAATTGGGTTGGAAAGTGCACGAAATCTAGTTTCCAACAAAAAAAGAATCACCCAATTCGGAGTCCGTATGAAAAACTTGTGTGCGTTTTGAGTCAGGTGTGTCTGTGCAGTCCGAATCTGAATCCAGAACGTGAGAGACTTGGACTCTATCTTCTCTTGGGCCAAAA
>NW_021245160.1:0-1783 GCF_002162155.2 Triticum dicoccoides | reverse complement strand
TGGTGGACGGCGTCTCCGTCGTCAAGCAAGCTCATGATCTTACATCGATTGTGAGTGAGTTGGCTCAGTTTGATGTGAACGTCAATGCCAAGTTTGTGGTGGGGGGCATCATTGCCAAACTCCCTCCTTCATGGAGAGATTTTGCCACCACGCTTAAGCACAAGAGGGAGGCAATGAGGGTTGATGACCTGATTGCTCACCTTGATGTGGAAGAGAAGGCACGTGCTAAAGACACACCTTCCATGGCAAATGACGGCACCTCAAACGCCAACTTTGTGCAGAAATCTGGTGCTAAGTACAAGGGCAAACAACAGAATCCAAAGGCCAAGAATACAACCAACTTTAAGAAGAAGAAGGAAGGCATAATCTGCTATGTGTGTGGTGAGCCTGGCCACAAGGCCAATAAATGCCACAACAGGAAGGGCAAGAAGGGTGGGCAGCAGAACGGACAGAACACTGTCAACGTGGTTGTTAGCGAGCCTAGTACTGCGGGGTATGATTCGAACCCTGCTGTTTTAATGGCGTGTCAATCCGCTGAATGGCTGGTTGACACGGGAGCTAACATTCATGTATGTGCTGACCTTAATTTATTTTCCTCTTGTCAGGCTACAAGCAGTTCCCCCATCTTGATGGGAAATGGCTCAGGTGCTGCTGTTCTGGGAGTAGGGAAGGTTGACCTGAAGTTTACATCAGGAAAAATCATTACCTTAAAGAATGTGCAGTACGTGCCCTCAATAAATAGGAACCTGATTAGTGGCTCTCTTTTATGCTGAGATGGCTTCAAATTAGTTTTTGAGTCGAATAAAGTTGTTATTTCCAAATTTGGTTTATTTATAGGGAAAGGCTATGAGTGTGGAGGCTTGTTCCGCACATCTTTGTTGGATGCTGAGAATAAATTTGTTCACAACACTATTAGTGTTCTTAATTCAAATGAAGATGCATCCATTTGGCATTCCAGATTATGTCATGTTAATCTTGCTAGTATTTCCCGCATGAGCAGCCTGAATTTAATTCCTAAATTTTCCGTAGTCAGAGGTTCTAGGTGCCAGATATGTGTGCAAGCAAAGCAACCTCGGAAGCCTTTTTTGGCGGTCGAGGAAAGAAGTACGGCACCACTAGAACTAGTTCATTCCGATCTCTGTGAGATGGGTGGAGTGCTGACTAAGGCAGGGAAAAGATACTTTTTATCTTTTATTGATGACGCAACTAGATTTTGCTACCTGTACTTACTTAAAACTAAAATGAAGCATTGAACTATTTTAAAATCTACAAGGCAGAGGTCGAGAACCAATTAAATGGAAGAATTAAACGTCTAAGGTCCGATCGAGGTGGAGAATATGTTTCAAGTGAATTTACCCAATTTTGTGCGGAGCATGGAATAATCCATGAAGTGACACCGCCCTACTCGCCCCAATCGAACGGGGTTGCCGAAAGAAAGAACCGCACTCTAACGGACTTGGTGAATGCCATGTTAAATAGTGCAGGTATGTCTAAGGCATGGTGGGGTGAGGCTGTCTTGACCGCTTGTCATATCCTTAACTGGGTTCCCACTAAAAATAGTGAGGTGACTCCATATGAAGGATGGGGAAAAAGGAAACCTAATCTCTCGTATTTGCGCGCTTGGGGATGCTTGGCGAAAGTCAATATACCGATAACCAAGAAACGCAAACTCGGACTTAAGACGGTTGATTGTGTCTTTCTTGGTTATGCACATAACAGTGTTGCCTATAGATTTTTAGTAGTTAGATCCGATGTACCGGATGTGCCGGTAAACATGGTGACG
>NW_021245159.1:0-1234 GCF_002162155.2 Triticum dicoccoides | reverse complement strand
TGTAGTAGTAGAAGTAATAGTTGGCAAGACAACTTCATGAAGACACGATGATGGAGATCATGATGATGGAGATCATGGTGTCATGCCGGTGACGATGATGATCATGGAGCCCCAAAGATGGAGATCAAAAGGAGCAATATGATATTGGCCATATCATGTCACTATTTGATTGCATGTGATGTTTATCATGTTTATACATCTTATTTGCTTAGAACGACGGTAGTAAATAAGATGATCCCTCATAATAATTTCAAGAAGGTGTTCCCCTAACTGTGCACCGTTGCGATAGTTCGTTGTTTCGAAGCACCATGTGATGATCGGGTGTGATAGATTCTAACGTTCACATACAACGGGTGTAAGACAGATTTACACACGCGGAACACTTAGGTTGACTTGACGAGCCTAGCATGTGTACAGACATGGCCTCGAAACACAGAAGACCGAGAGGTCGAGCATGAGTCGTATAGAAGATACGATCAACATGAAGATGTTCACCGACGTTGACTAGTCCGTCTCACGTGATGATCGGACACGGCCTAGTTGACTCGGATCATGTAATCACTTAGATGACTAGAGGGATGTCTATCTGAGTGGGAGTTCATAAGATGAACTTAATTATCCTGAACATAGTCAAAAGGTCTTCACAAATTATGTCGTAGCTCGCGCTTCAGTTCTACTGTTTAGATATGTTCCTAGAGAAAATTTAGTTGAAAGTTGATAGTAGCAACTATGCGGACTAGGTCCGTAAACTGAGGATTGTCCTCATTGCTTCATAGAAGGCTTATGTCCTTAATGCACCGCTCAGTGTGCTGAACCTCGAACGTCGTCTGTGGATGTTGCGAACATCTGACATACACGTTTTGATAACTACGTGATAGTTCAGTTAAACGGTTTAGAGTTGAGGCACCGAAGACGTTTTTGAAACGTCGCGAAACATATGAGATGTTTCGAGGGCTGAAATTGGGATTTCAGGCTCGTGCCCACGTCAAGAGGTATAAGACCTCCGACGATTTTCTTAGCCTGCAAACTAAGGGAGAAAAGCTCAACTGTTGAGCTTGTGCTCAGATTGTCTGAGTACAACAATCATTTGAATCGAGTGGGAGTTGATCTTCCAGATGAGACAGTGATGGTTCTCCGAAGTCATTACCACCAAGCTGCTAGAGCTTCGTGATGAACTATAATATATCGAGAACATATATGATGATCCTTGAGATATTCGCGATGTTTGACACCA
>NW_021245158.1:0-2397 GCF_002162155.2 Triticum dicoccoides | reverse complement strand
TTCAAGAAGATTACAACCAACATATATATGTAGAAGGACATCAGGAAAGCTGATGGAGCAAAATGAATAGAACCAGGAACCAAGACTAGGACTCCACACCTTCAGAAGCAACATAAATAGAACCAGGAACCAAGACTGGGACTCCACACCTCCACACCACAGAAGCAACATGAATAGAACCAGGAACCAAGACTAGGACTCCGCACCTCCAGAAGCAACATAAATTACAAGGCTATTCAGTAGTACTAATGAGCATGTACATTTACTAAGTGGTTCTAAACATTCCCATCAAGTATATACAAATTAGTACATACTTTTCTGAATTATAGGATATAAGAAACAAAGTTAGCAACACATATTATTAATGCACTAGCCTGACAAAATATCACTCGAGGCTTGAGAATGAGATAATGTTCACAGGATGTTTATGCACTAATGAGCATTGACATTGGCCGAACTAATTGTGAATCAAATGGATAGCAAATTAGGTACACAGGTCATATGGTCACTCATAAGAATCAGCATCCAAAGTTGAATAGCTAGTATACCTTGTTGCTTCACTCCAAGAGTGAAAGCAAGGAGGGCGTGCTGACAGGTCCAGCCATCCTAGGATAAACAACCAGTGGTGGAGTCTTGATGAAATCAAGGTGTCCAGGGGCATCGATGACAGTGCAGTAGTACTTGGTGGTCTCGAACTTCCGCGGGGCAATATCAATGTTGATACCCCTCTCATGGTCAGCCTTTAGCTGGTCGAGCACCCAGGCATACTTGAATGACCTCTTGTTCATCTTAGTGGCTTCCTTCTAAAACCTCTCGATCACACACTTGTCAATACCTCCAAGCTTGTAGAGCAGATGGCCAGTGGTGGTCGACATCGCCAATGACCACGATGTTGATGCAAGTCTTGTCCCTTGCCCATGGCTGAAGCCGCAAGATCAAAGTAAACAAGTGTTAGAAGACAAGAAACACAGAACTAAGGGTAGTTGTCAAGCTTAACATATCAAATGAACTTATAGATACAAACTCGACGGGTTAAATCAGATAATGAGATATTCAAGCAAATCAAGCTACAGGCACTAGTTAGATGCACTAAACTGTGCGTAGAATGAAAAGATGGTATGGTTGGATACATATAACAGAGAATGCAAGCGCAAATGCTTTTAATTCTGCTCACGACCCACAAATCCTAGAACCAAACAGAAGTAAAACAGAAATCTGACTAACAATAAGTCCAAAAGCTTGCAGATGAGCATGAGCAACAGAAACTATAGATATCCTACATGTCAAGGCTACTGGCATGAGCAACTCCTTTAAATTACAGCCAAAAACAACTTGCATCAGCGCATAATTACATGATGTGGTCACACATCTCATAATGCATTATTTGTGCAGGGAAAAGGACAATGCATGCTGCATTATTTGAGTCTGTCAACTGAAAACAGTATTATTTCTAAAATGCATATGCTCAATCCCCTTGCAGGCTACATTTACAGAATATGCTCAGAGATGAGAATGCCATAACCGTTTTACATGTACCAAGCAGTGTCATATATATGCAAGGAGCTGCAGTGTAAATGCTACTTCTGAAAATAAGTGCACCACTAACAAATTCACATGGTCAGAATGATATAACTTGTTCAGCGTCAGCTAATCGTCTTAAATCATCATGGCAACATATAATCATGAAGCAAACAAGTATTTGCGACTGTTGTTAACAGATTCAATGCGAATGAGTTGAAATACTTATTCACAGGCAATATATAATGGTGACCACTGCTAACAGATTAAAAGCAAAAGAGCTAAAATGCATATGAGCAGAGTGTCAACCCCATTGCAGGCTATAGTTACAAAATATGCTCAGAAATGACAATGCCAGAACCGTTTTACATGTACCAAACTCCATCCACCGGTCCGAATTGCTAACTACACTTCACATGAGGAGAGTGTCAACAAATAAAACTCGTACAGGCTACACTTTGAGAATATCAACAAATATGAACATGGCCAACTAAAAGCAGACCCCTTGGTCGGTCCCAGGCATGGATTTGGCACGCACATAAGCAGTAAATGAGGCATCTATGCTAGGTGGGAAGGGATCGAGATAGGAGGAGGTTACCATCTGGAGATCCCAGCTCCCGGAGGTGCTCTCGACAAGGTTGGGTCGCGCGTGGATGTCGTAGATGATGGGCCTCTTGAACCAGGACATAACTGTTGGAAATATGCCCTAGAGGCAATAATAAAAGGATTATTATTATATTTCCTTGTTCATGATAATTGTCTTTTATTCATGCTATAATTGTATTATCCGGAAATCGTAATACACGTGTGAATACATAGACCACATTATGTCCCTAGTGAGCCTCTAGTTGACTAGCTCGTTGATCAACAGATAGTCAT
>NW_021245157.1:0-395 GCF_002162155.2 Triticum dicoccoides | reverse complement strand
TTTGAGGCTAGGTCTCATTATCATCACGAGGGAGTCACCGTAAACTGGCTCTCCTAGTTGTGTCTAGCCCTAAAGATTATTCAACCTCCCCTCTTGGGGCGCCCTGCCCCTCCTTATATAAGTTGAAGGGCGGGTTACATGTAGGGTCCAACTCGGACTTAAGACTTAACTATTCTGACTTCTCTTCACGGCTTCTTAATGTTTTGGGCTTATTAACTCTAGGTGATTCTGTCACATTCTGACTTAAACAGTTTGTCGGCTTACAATCTGCTGGCTTAACATCTCGCTTAAACAATCTGTCGGCTTAACATCTAGCTTAAACAATCTGCCAGCTTACCTGTCTGGCTTAACTGTCTACCGGCTTACCATGCTTAACTGTCTGGCTGAACTATCTG
>NW_021245156.1:0-2422 GCF_002162155.2 Triticum dicoccoides | reverse complement strand
GGATGCCATGAAGACCGCGTACGCTATCTTTTGATAGTGTGGGTATCGGTCTTGTGGAGCGGGAACTTGTATCCGCCTGCTTCTCGTTCGACGACGACCACTGCTCTTACAACCTGATGTGTTGCAGCTATGTATAGTAGCATAGGTTCGCCAATATTTGGCGCTGTCAGGACTGGATTACTGGCCAATAGGGTCTTTATTTCATCTAGTCCGGCCGCGGCTGCTTCCGTCCACACGAAGTGTTCGGTGTGTCGAAGAAGGCGATTTAGAGGCAGTGCCTTTTCTCCTAATCGGGAGATAAAGCGGCTTAAGGTAGCCACGCGTCCTGCTAGTTTCTGGATATGCTTGAGGTCTGTTGGGATAGCCAACTGTGACAGAGCTCAGATTTTTACCGGATTTGCTTCGATTCCTCTATTGGAAACGATGAAGCCAAGCAACTTCCCGGAGGGTACGCGAAAAGCACATTTTTCCGGGTTGAGCTTGATGTCGTATGTTCGGAGGTTGTCGAACGTAAGTCTCAAGTCATCTATTAAAGTTTCGACGTGTCTTGTTTTTATGACCACGTCGTCCACATATGCTTCCACCGTTTTGCCGATTTGCTTCCCTAGGCATTTTTGAATCATGCATTGATAGGTTGCGCTGGCATTTTTAAGCCCGAAAGGCATAGTGTTGAAGCAAAAGGGATAATATGATGTTATGAAGGCTGTTGCAGCTTGGTTGGACTCTGCCATCTTTATTTGATAGTATCCGGAGTATACGTCGAGGAAACATAGTGAGTCGTATCCTACGGTGGCATCGATGATTTGGTCGATGCGAGGGAGGGGGAAGGGATCCTTGGGGCAAGCCTTGTTGAGGTCTTTGAAATCCACGCATAGGCGCCAGGATTTGTCCTTCTTTGGTACCATTACCAGGTTTGCCAGCCAATCCGGATGCTTGATATCTCTCATGAATCCGGCCTCAAGTAGCTTGGCTAGCTCTTCTCCCATGGCTTGCCGTCTAGGCTCTGAGAAGCTCCTAAGAGTCTGTTTGACTGGCTTGTATCCTTTCAGTATATTGAGGCTGTGTTCGGCCAGCCTGCGTGGGATGCCTGGCATGTCTGAAGTAAGCCAGGTGAAATGTCCCAATTCTCGCGTAGGAAGTCTCATAGTGCGGCGTTCATCGTGGGGCTCAACTGTGTCCCGATGGAAGCTGCCTTTGTGGGGTCCATTGGATGGACCTGGAATTTGACTATCTCGTCTGCAGGTTTGAATGAGGTGGACTTGGGTCGTTTGTCGAGTATCACGTCGTCCCTGTCCACTGTGGCGCGGAGCGTTGTTAGTTCTTCGGCCGCTAGGGCTTCAGATAACGCTTCCAGGGCTAGTGCTGCAGTTTTATTTTTGGCGCGGAGTGCGACGTCCGGATCACTAGCTAGAGTGATGATTCCATTGGGTCCGGGCATTTTAAGCTTCATGTACCCATAATGGGGTATAGCTTGAAAGCTTGTGAATGCGTCCTGCCCTAAAAGGGCGTGGTATCCGCTGCTGAAAGGAGCCACTTGGAGTGTGATTTCTTCGGACCTATAATTCTCTGGGGTGCCGAATACCACATCGAGTGTGATTTTTCCCGCACACCGTGCCTCCCGACTAGGGATGATTCCCTGAAGGTTGTGCCGCTTTGCTCAATGCGGCTTTTAGCAATTTCCATCTTGTTGAGTGTTTCTTCATCACTAGTAGAAAAAGGACCTCATATGTGAAACATTAGTACCTATTCGCATATGAGCCGGAACTAATGCTCCCATTAGTGCCGGTTCAAAAGACTTGGCGGGAGGTGACCTTTAGTACCGGTTCGTTGGGAATCTTTAGTACCGGTTCGTGCCACGAACCGGTAGTAAAGATGCTGGTGCCCGGCCAGCACCTTTAGTACCGGTTCGTGGCATGAACCGGTACTAAAGAGGTTGTGGCAGGTGCTATTTTTAGTCCCACCTCGCTCCCCTAACAAGAATTTGACCACCTTAAGTATGTCACTTCTCAAACTATCCCAAACATTTGGTCTTCATTGGCTGCAATAGGAGTCTTCGCCGGTTCTTAAATCGGTGGTAGATTCCTATTGACGATTTAGATTCTATACAAAAAGATCGTTGATAATCAATGTATTTTTTTATGTACTTCTGTGTAGCAGTAGCGCGTTTTGGCTGAAAGGCGGTACTAATCAATGTTTTTTTTCTGATGCACAATTTAAATATCTTATTTTTCGAACTATCACAAGCATTTGGTCTTCATTGAACTCTATATATAAAAAAGAGGAAGAAGAAGCAGAAGAAGAGGAAGAAGAGGAGGAAGAAGAAGAAGAAGAGGAGGAAGAAGAGGAGGAGGAAGAAGAAGAAGAAGAAGAAGAATAATAAGAAGAAGAAGAAGAAGAAGAAGAAGAAGAAGAAGAAGAGGAA
>NW_021245155.1:0-1403 GCF_002162155.2 Triticum dicoccoides | reverse complement strand
AATCTTCGAGATTAGTTGGTAGCAGAAGGTGATTACGGTCCCGTACGATCGCCCACATGTGATGGACGGCATAGTAGGCATCCTTGTGACCGCCAGGCGGCTGCTTGATGCTGGGGAACGTCGTTACGTGGGTGAACACTTGCTTGTCGTACCTACAAATTTGCCTCTTGAAGTGCCTCCAGATTTGGCGTAGCCGGGGAGAGCGTCATCAAGAACTTTCTTGATATTTGTGTAGTCTTTCTTCGACTGTCGATCCGAGTCAAAATACGTGGCCATGGAATATTTCAGGCTTAAGAGGATGAGTGTGCAATGTGTGTCACTGCACAAAACACGGAATGTTAGAAAAAAAAAGAACGATCGAAATCTAAGAAATCATATGTTACGGCACGGTGAGGGGATGACTTACTCGGGAAAGTAATGCACAAGGAAGTTATCCTTATCTATGTTCGCCAGAATGACGGCTTCGAGGTATGAACTCGCGACTTGCCAGTCCCCAGTGCTGCCCAAGATCTTGGCACGCATGTAGAAGGGCTCGACTATCATGATGTCCGGGGTCTTGCCTCTAATGATCCGCATCTCCATACTGAGCGAAAATAGCCGAATGAAGGTGTAGTGCAGCGGATGAAGATTAAACATAGCAAAGATGTCATCAAACCGCAGGACGATCATACCCCCGATGCTGCTATCAAAAAAGCCCTTGCCCTCTGGCACCTTGGCCACGAAAACCGGGTATGCCACATCATTCTTGGAGAGACGCCGCTTCTCCAAAGAAAGAACACTATCATGCAGACTCCGCATAGCACCGGTTGCAGCATTGAGCATATTAGTCGGTAGCATGGGCCTACCCGCCACATGCACCCTCCTCGAGATATCCTTAGGTGAAGGTGGCCTGTCCTGAGCACGAATCATACTCGGTGCCGGCTGGCTCGCACAATTGTTAGTCTTTCTTTTCCATCCCTTCTGCTTCTTCTGCTGTAATGGGATCGAGTTCTACTCAGAGACCACCTTCTTGAGTGTGTTGGGGCTTATAATATTTCACACCTCGGCTATCTGAGGCTCGGTGAAGGCGGCAGCTGGAGGCGTCTCCTGAGAACTGAACACCAAACGACACCTCTTGCAATTGGGTTTCTCCGCGGTACCAGCTAGATCACGATCATCTTTTCCAGGGTTGGGTTCTTGAGAAGGAGGCCCCAAGAATTTGTCACCATACCCATGTTCGTTGAAGTACTTATCGACATTGGTAAATGTACCATCGTCGTCGTCCGGATCCTGTGCCATATGCATGTCCGGATCAACTGACGGTGGTAGCGTTGCGGCGATCTTGCCATTGCTTGGCACCGGCACGACTGGCAGTGTTGTCTGTGGGGTGGTGTCCCCACCCCCAAACGAATCTGGCTCTTCGG
>NW_021245154.1:0-1436 GCF_002162155.2 Triticum dicoccoides | reverse complement strand
TCCTCACGGTCTACTTCTTCACCCTCTCCTTCTTGCACCGGCATTGGGTCATCGGAGCCATCATAATCATAGCCAGCTGCTTCTTCACCCTCTCCTTCCAGACCATCGGTGTCGTTGAGAAACATCAATGAGCAGACGGCATCACTTCCTTCTGTGATTATGTCCCTCAACAACGCTTCTTGTGCTTCGTCTCGGGGCGGGGTGTCCATAGTTTCTACAATTATTTACAACATGGCAATTATTATTCAAACATGACAGATATGGATATATTAGTGGCAAACGTAGAACTAGCTAGCTAATCACAATAAGGAATCATATTAATTAGTGGCCTCGACGCTGCTTCTCTAGGGTTTCGGGTGGCCTCGACAACGCTTCAAGGGTTAGGGGTAGCCTCGATAACGCTTCAAGGAGGGGGTAATATCGACCCCCCACGTGTTGAAGCTATCGGGAGGGGGTATATCGACAACGACGACATACGTACATGGGAAAATAATATGCTTGTTTTTTCCTTCTTAAAAATACATGAAGCTATCGGGAGGGGGTATATCGACAACAACAACGATGACACTACATATATGTCCCACAAGTGACGTGGGCATCGACGCCCGCGTCACTTGTGGGACGTGGATGTAGTGTCCGACACCGACGGCCACATGTATCTCACACCGAGGATACTTGCTACCGCTTGGCGACCCTCGACGACCCTCGTTCTCGATAAAAGAAAGAGGAAGAAGAAGAAAAAAAAGAGGAGAAGAAACTCCTCTATTCTTTCTTCTCCTCTTTCTTTTTCTTCTTCCTCTTCTTTTTTTAGCCTCTTCTTCCTCTCAGGGTCAAGGGGTCGAGGATCGCCGAGGGGTCGGGAGGTTGCCTAGTGTCAAAGGATTCAACAAAACCATGTCTTCATCATTAGGCGAAAGTAACAGGTGCATGATGGTACGAAGCTCTCCAAAGTTATTTTGGAACGGAGTCCCAGATAGGATAATTCGCTTTTTGTTACAAAGTTCAGCAAGAACCTTCCGAATATCGTTATTTGGAAGGCCTTTGCTGAAATTCGTACAAAAAGGCAAATTATCCTATCCGGGACTCCATTCCAGAATAACTTTGGAGGACTTCGTACCATCATGCCCTCGTTACTTCCGGCTAATGATGAAGCCATGGATTTCTTCAATACTTTGACACTAGGAAACCTCTCTCGACCCCTCGGCGATCCTCGACCCCTCGAACCCTTGACGACCCTGGAACCCTCGACCCCTAGTCGACCCTAGAACCCTCGACCCTCGATCCATCGACCCTATAGAACCCTCGAACCCTCGACCCTGAAACCCTCGACCCTTGACCCCTTAACGACCCTCGACCCTCTACCCTAGTTCCCGACCCTCGACCCCTCGGCGATCCTCGACACCCTCGTTCCCGATAAAAATTAAGAAGAAGAAGAA
>NW_021245153.1:0-581 GCF_002162155.2 Triticum dicoccoides | reverse complement strand
GGATAACTCATGTGGTGGGTCTCAGACCCATCTCCATCGATGCATTATCTATCACATTACGTGATAGACCCTTTGTGAAGGGATCTTCCAATTTTTTTGACGTTTGGATATAATCCAACGAAATAACTCTGGAGTTTCTCAATTTTCTGACAGATTTCAGTCTCCTCTTCACATGCCTTGAGGACTTCATATTGTCCTTAGAACTGTTTATCTTGACGATCACAGTTTGATTATCACAGTTCATCGGGATAGGGGATATTGGTTTTTCAATCATAGGTAAGTCCATCAAGAGCTCACGAAGCCACTCTACTTCAACAGTGGCAGTTTCTAATGATGTGAGTTCTGCTTCCATAGTTGACCTCGTTAAGATGGTCTGCTTGTAGGACTTCCAAGAAACAGCGCCACCACCAAGTGTAAAAACATAACCACTTGTGGCCTTAATCTCATTAGCATCAGATATCCAGTTTGAGTCACTATAACCCACCAGTACCCTTGGATACCCGGTGTAATGAATCCCATAGCTCGCGGTGCCTTTCAAATAGCGCGTAACTCTCTCAAGCGCATGCCAATGATCATCTCCC
>NW_021245152.1:0-410 GCF_002162155.2 Triticum dicoccoides | reverse complement strand
AAAAAAAAAGGTTAAAAGACTAATACTACTTACGCTAAACTTGATTAAAACAAGGTAGCTAGCTAGCTAGCAACGAACCAGGGCATAGGATACTTGCAGGAGAAGAGCTAGCTAGTTAATGCGCGCGAGCATCTGAAAATTGAATATTACGCCAAAAGGTAACATATGCCTGGCAACCGGGGCCTAGGTTTTCTATAAAAACACACCTTCCAGGCAAGACTGGTCACGAGATTCAGTCTTGAGAACACCAACGAACGCGCCAACATGCTCTTGCATGTGTTGTGGTCAGCTTTTGTGTAAAACTAATCGTCAAGCGCGTCTTTGCTCGTGGAGGTCACACGGTGTTCGTTGGCGTTTGTCGATGATCAAAAGATGGTTGCATCACATGCAGACGCAGGCGTGCTAGCGTG
>NW_021245151.1:0-411 GCF_002162155.2 Triticum dicoccoides | reverse complement strand
ACAAACTATCATTGTGGTTTTGATGCGTAGGTAAGAACGGTTCTTGCTAAGCCCGTAGCAGCCACGTAAATCTTGCAACAACAAAGTAGAGGATGTTTAACTTGTTTTTGCAGGGCATGTTGTGATGTGATATGGTCAAGACATGATGCTAAATTTTATTGTATGAGATGATCATGTTTTGTCACCGAGTTATCGGCAACTGGCAGGAGCCATATGGTTGTCGCTTTATTGTATGCAATGCAATCGCGCTGTAATGCTTTACTTTATCACTAAGCGGTAGCGATAGTCGTGGAAGCATAAGATTGGCGAGACGACAACGATCCTACGATGGAGATCAAGGTGTCGCGCCGGTGACGATGGTGATCATGACGGTACTTCGGAGATGGAGATCACAAGTACAAGATGATGATG
>NW_021245150.1:0-976 GCF_002162155.2 Triticum dicoccoides | reverse complement strand
GTCTTACACCCGTTGTATGTGAACGTAAGAATCCATCACACCCGATCATCACGTGGTGCTTAGAAGCGACGAACTGTAGCAATGGTGCACAGTTAGGGGAGAACACTTCTTGAAATTGTTGTAAGGGATCATCTTATTTACTACCGTCGTTCTAAGCAAACAAGATGCATAAACATGATAAACATCACATGCAATCAAATAGAGTAGTGACATGATATGGCCAATATCATATAGCTCCTTTGATCTTCATCTTCGGGGCTCCATGATCATCTTGTCACCGGCATGACACCATGATCTTCATCATCATGATCTCCATCATCGTGTCTTCATGAAGTTGTCACGCCAACGACTACTTCTACTTCTATGACTAACGCGTTTAGCAATAAAGTAAAGTAGTTTACATGGCGTTCTTCAATGACACGCAGGTCAAACAATAAATAAAGACAACTCCTATGGCTCCTGCCGGTTGTCATACTCATCGACATGCAAGTCGTGAATCCTATTACAAGAACATGATCAATCTCATACATCACATATATCATTTATCACATCCTTTTGGCCATATCACATCACATAGCATACCCTGCAAAAACAAGTTAGACGTCCTCTAATTGTTGTTTGCATGTTTTACGTGGCTGCTATGGGTTTCTAGCAAGAACGTTTCTTACCTACGCAAAACCACAACGTGATATGCCAATTGCTATTTACCCTTCATAAGGACCCTTTTCATCGAATCCGTTCCGACTAAAGTGGGAGAGACTGGCACCCGCTAGCCACCTTATGCACCAAGTGCATGTCAATCGGTGGAACCTGTCTCACGTAAGAGTACGTGTAAGGTCGGTCCGGGCCGCTTCATCCCACAATACCGTCGAAACAAGATTGGACTAGTAACGGTAAGCATATTGAACAACATCAACGCCCACAACTACTTTGTGTTCTACTCGTGCAAAGAATCTACGCAATAGACCTAGCTCAT
>NW_021245149.1:0-508 GCF_002162155.2 Triticum dicoccoides | reverse complement strand
ACGCGATACACAAACATTCCTTAGTAGAGCCATCGTCGCCAACGAGGCCTCAAGTGGGATGTGTCAGTTCTTGTCACTACTATTGGTAGTCTTGTGGGCGACTTCTTCATGAGGGAGCGACACTGTAGTACGACATCTTTTGTATGACACCTTCTTCCCGAGTTCATCCTGTTGGCGCCTGTTCATAGATGGACATGGACGGATCGAGACGCCTTCGACAAGCACCGCCGGGCACCGCTTCAAAACTCACTGGTGTCTTCTTTCTCCTCGGCACAGGTGCAGCCTAGCCTCCCTCACGAGCGTGTTCGACACCACAACTGGAAGTGTTAAGGGCATGGGCATGGGACTTTTCACAGTGGGACAAAGGGAGAAGAGATATGGATTGGGGGGAAATGGCTACTGATAGATGGGACCCATGTCCACCTCAGGAGTCAGGACTTACTCCTGATAGGCATGTCCCACCAATCAGAATCGCTGTCAAAGCAACATCGTTGTTTCATGAAACCTT
>NW_021245148.1:0-1763 GCF_002162155.2 Triticum dicoccoides | reverse complement strand
CCGGACGAGCGCCGGCACTCGCTCTGCCTCCCCTGCTCTGCCTCGAGCGGGAGGTAGAGGACGATGGCCCCTCCAGCTAGTATGGGGGCCCACCTGTCAGCGGCAAAGGCGACCGAGCCGGCCCACCAGTCGAGTTAAGTGGAAACGGCTTCGGGTCGATCCGCTTGCCCTGCTGGGTGGCGCCCTCCCGCAGTGCGCCTTCGGCGTCACCTCATCCCTCACGCAGCTGGGCCAAGCCCAGTAAGCGCTGTTTAGCTGGGCTTCGCCCAGTGCGCTTTATAAGGTTGACTCCCTTTCTTCCTTTTTCTTTTCATAAATATTGTAAAATTCCTAAATAATTCAAATAGACTCCAAATTTGATGATTCTAATTTCTGTAAGTTCATAAATTCCCGATCTATCACATGGTGCAATTTGCACATTTTTCCATAAAGATTTTCTTCACAAACATTTATCAAATCCCATTTTTCCATTTCTGTCATAAACTTTAGAAAATCACATAGGGCTCAAATTTGATCCAAATGCCATGATTCAAATTTCCAGATGCTCCTAAGTTCATAACTTAGTTTATGAACATTTTTCTTAATACTTTCTGTGCCACACAATATAATGAGCCATTTCTTCATATTTGTCAACTTTGCCAATTCATAGGGAATTCATTTGAACTCCAAATCCAGTGAAACCAACTCCTAGATGCTTCTAAAATCATGGTTTGTTAAATGGGTGCCTTTGCTCCTTTTTCAAAAATATATTTTTGTACACTTCTTGCAAATCCATAAACCCCTTGATTCCATCATATCAAAATGTTTAGAAACATCCACTGACCCAATTCCAATGAAACCACTCTGGTTATTTTTCATATAACTAGAGATGCCCTAGAAAAGTCAAATTAATATTTTTAGAGCATTTTTATTTTCTGCCTTGTTGTGTTGCTTATTATGGTTGCTTTCGACGATAGTTGACGAAGTAGACAAAATGCTCGGAGTTTGAACAGAGATATTTGAAGACCTCGAAGACTTTGTTAAAACAGGCAAGCAGCCCTTTGACCATGTCTATGAAACCCTTTTTATGCATTTCATATAGCACTTTATTATTGTTGCATCAGAATCATGATGAGATGGTAGCCACTTTGGTGGGTTTCCTTCATTTCCTCCTTGTTGAAACTGGCATTGTGCATGACCCTACCTTCTTATGAGGGTTATGCCGGTGGGAGTAGATAGGATGCTAAAGTAGTTGCTACGCAAAAAGGGACGGGAATATGCATGGTGATGGAGAGAAAGTATTTTTCAAAAGACTTTTCGAAAACCCCCATCGGGTGCCACTTATGCCCGGGGGAGATGATGGGTTGGGTAACCACTTGATGACGAAGTGGTGTACCGAGGCAAGTGTGTGTGTGTGTTGTTTTTCAAAACGGATTGGTTTAAGTTGCGACCGTTATTCCAACCTTACATGCGCAACCACTCTACCCTTGTATGGGAAAGGGCATTATTGATTACCTAGGCCGATGCTAGCTTGGAGCCCGCATTACTAGTGACAGGAGAGTTGTTGGTGCGCTCTCTCGTGACGGGGTTGTGCCAGGTAGGGAGGCCATGACTGTTTTCACAGGGCACCGGATACACCGTTGTGTCCCCTCTTGGATGTTACGATCTCGAGTGAGTCTCGTATGATGTACATCGTGAGGATACGGAACAACGAGTGGACTCCTTGTTAGTGTCATCTAGGGAAAGATAGTGATCGGGTGCTTACCCCGGGTACTTGAGGTACC
>NW_021245147.1:0-386 GCF_002162155.2 Triticum dicoccoides | reverse complement strand
GACATCCACCCTGCTAGCCCAGGCTGCCGACCTGGAACCTATCCCCTGATCGAAGAAGAAGCAGAAGCAGAACTCCAAAACAAGCAAACATCACTCTCGCGTCATGATCATCGCATAAACCTGCACCTGCAACTGTTGTTGTAGTAATCTGTGAGCCACGGGGACTCAGCAATCCCATTACCATGGGTATCAAGACTAGCAAAGCTTAATGGGAAAGGAAGGGGTAAAGTGGTGAGGTTGCAGCAGCGACTAAGCATATATGGTGGCTAACATACACAAATAAGAGCGAGGGGAGAGCAAGCGGAACGGTTGCGAAGCTAGCAATGATCAAGAAGTGATCCTGAACTCCTACTTACGTCAAACATAACCCAGAAATCGTGTTCACT
>NW_021245146.1:0-1598 GCF_002162155.2 Triticum dicoccoides | reverse complement strand
AATAAAGTACCTCAACTCACTGATTTGTGTGATTAATCTGACCAAAGGCACATCGGAAACAGGAGGAAGGGATTTGCAAATGCATCCGACTATTTAGAAACCTGGGATGACTCGGACAGCATAACGGCTGTAAATGCTCAGAAAAGATTTGAGACATTCACAAAAATGGTGGCATAACCACTCAGAAACACAATATCAAGGTTTCGAGATCAACAGTTAACGTACGGAAGTAGTAGAAACTGAACTCAAGCTTAAATCCAACAATCTTATAAGTCTACGGATTAGTAACACGTGATCCTGATAGAAAGAAGAGATAGCCTAGTTCTTAATCCCCGTAGGAAAGATAAGATGACTCAGATCAGAAGGGCATAAGGTATAAGGAGTAAAAAGAGCCTTACGTTCCATCCCACAATCAATTCCCTTACATATAACTAAAGCATTTCTAGACTCAACTTCGACCAGTTTGGCTTGATAATCCTACAGGCAGTCAAGCTCTGATACCAACGCTGTCAGGACCCCGACTCAATGCCACATCGATCTAGCATGTAACACCTCATATCACTTTGCGGCCTCACGCACGGTATTCCCACGGGTGTCGCCTTACCTTTACCCGGGACCGTTTGCGCCTTTTGGCACACGTATATGACAGTGTCGCTAGCATCTATATGATAAGGAGCCCGGGCTGACATGGCTAGTCGTAAACCCAAAGTGGCACAAACTTACAGGGACAGGCATCCATGACCCAACATCGAACGTGTCGGTCATCAGCGAGTGAATCCAGGCTGTAGCACTGGGCTAGCAGGACTCCGGTGAACCGGGCTGTAGCGGGCTAACAGGACTCTGGTATTCACCGCGTGACATTTCCCCGAAGGGACAGACACAGGAACGAAGAAGGACACATGCCGGCCAGCCTAAGTGATCCGGAGCAGTAGCAAGCTACCATGGCTCGGTGGAAACACTAGGAGACATTTCCCGGTAAGAGAGGCTACTAAAGATAAACAACTAGATAGTCAGATCCCACACATACCAAGCATTTCAATAACATACACACAATATGCTCGATATGTGCAATACAACATGGCATCACAAAATTACTCTACGACTCAGTAGTTTATATTCAAAAGGCTCCGAGGAGCGAGATATTACAATCATGGGTCTCATGACCCAACACTCAGAGCATACAAGTCAAAGCACAAGCGGAAGCTATCATGTCTGAGTACAGACATCTATAAATGAAAAAGGCTAAGAAGCCTGACTATCTACCAGATCCTGCCGAGGGCACAAGATCGTAGCTGAGGTAACAAGCTAAACGTCGAAGTCCACGTGGAACTACTAGTGAGACTGAAGTCTCTCTGCAAAAACATAAAATAGGCAAACGTGAGTACAAATGTACCCAGCAAGACTTACATCAGATCTATCTACATATGCATCATTATCAACAAAGGGGATGGTGGAGTTTGACTGCAGCAAGCCAGCTTTGACTCGGTGGCTAACCTGAACTACGACTGCAAGTAACTCTTTTGAGGTGGCGCACACGAGTCCACATATTCACCATATCAATACACCACTATGGATCCGCTCCCGTCTCCCTACGAGAA
>NW_021245145.1:0-388 GCF_002162155.2 Triticum dicoccoides | reverse complement strand
GTGAGATGGAGTAGTCATCAATGGTGAACATCTCTATGTTGATCATATCTACTATATGACTCACGTTCAACCTTTCGGTCTCCAGTGTTCCGAGGCCATGTGTGTACATGCTAGGCTCATCAAGTTTAGCCCGAGTATTCCGCATGTGCAAAATTGGCTTGCACCCGTTGTATTTGAACGTAGAGCTTATCACACTTGATCATCATGTGGTATCTCAACACGAAGAACTTTCACAACGTTCATACTCGGGGAGAACACTTATACCTTGAAATTTAGTTAAGGGATCATCTTATAATGCTACCGTCGTACTAAGCAAAATAAGATGCATAAAGATAAAAATCACCTGCAACCAAAATATATGACATCATATGGCCATCATCATCTTGTG
>NW_021245144.1:0-806 GCF_002162155.2 Triticum dicoccoides | reverse complement strand
TGGCCTCTTGCAATATTATATATCATGTATCACGTATGCAGTAACACATTGTAAACACCTCACTATTAGATCCCTGGATTCATCCTAACATAACTCTAGCAACTGTTCTACTCTTCTTCGCCCACCACGCTTCTGCACACGATAACAGGAAAAGTTAATGAATGACAAATTAAAAACAATTATAACCTACAATGCGTACAAAAACTTACTTCTTATTTAGTTTGCATTTCTTGCTGCGTTTAGTGTGCCCTAGCAATTTGCATGTACCGCATCTGATTCTGATCTCGTCGTACGAAAGTGGCCTACCATTTTTCGACATCGGGCGGTTCTCATTGTTGGAAATATGCCCTAGAGGCAATAATAAATTGATTATTATTATATTTCCTTGTTCATGATAATCGTTTATTATCCATGCTAGAATTGTATTGATAGGAAACTCAGATACATGTGTGGATACATAGACAACACCATGTCCCTAGTAAGCCTCTAGTTGACTAGCTCGTTGATCAATAGATGGTTACGGTTTCCTGACCATGGACATTGGATGTCGTTGATAATGGGATCACATCATTAGGAGAATGATGTGATGGACAAGACCCAATCCTAAGCATAGCACTAGATCGTGTAGTTCGTATGCTAAAGCTTTTCTAATGTCAAGTATCATTTCCTTAGACCATGAGATTGTGCAACTCCCGGATACCGTAGGAGTGCTTTGGGTGTGCCAAACGTCACAACGTAACTGGGTGGCTATAAAGGTACACTACGGGTATCTCCGAAAGTGTCTGTTGGGTTGGCACGAATCGAGA
>NW_021245143.1:0-760 GCF_002162155.2 Triticum dicoccoides | reverse complement strand
CCGACCCAGCTGCCTGGAATCGCCTCTCTGCCTGACTGCCTCGAGTCTTTTGCTCTTCTCCGCCGCTGCCACAAGGTGAACTATTTCCTCGAGCCCTGATATTGCACTGAAGTGTAGTTGATGCGTTGATGTATGCTTGGCCGCTGGGCTGCTGCTGGCTTGTGTAGATGTATCATTGATCATTCCATGTAGGTAGTAGTAGCAATGCTCGTTGGATAAAATCATAAAATTCCTTGCTAAGGCTTCTGCTTGTTTATGTTTGTTTGATAAATTGATGTATGCTTGGGGCTTGTCTACAGCTGTTGATGTTGCTGGCTTGCTGCTTGTTGATGTTTGTGCGTAAACTTACTTGCTGATATTGCTGCTGCCTCCTATTGCTAGGTAAGAAGATACAAGTATACACCATGTCATCTGCGGGGAGTAGCATGGCAGCAAGCCAATCTTCAGTCGGTGGTACTGCGAGCAATAGCATTGAGGTTGATGGTGCACAGGAAGGGGTCGAGAATAGTGCTGTCAATCCGAAATATCCATTCTGGAAGTATGCTACAAAACTAGCTGGAGACTCATCAGGTCGAGGAGGCAATACAAGTATTCGTTGCCACTTCTATATGCATGATTTCCTAGGAAGCTATACAAGAAAAAAAGCACATCTTCTTAAGATACTAAATCCGGCATAAGCTCAATGAAGATTGTTCTCTCTATATTGTTATCAAGAAAAAAACTTCTAAAACGTTGGAAGAAGAGTAGTACCCCCCCCCCC
>NW_021245142.1:0-488 GCF_002162155.2 Triticum dicoccoides | reverse complement strand
GGCCCATGGCCCACATGTCATGGAGAGAGAGGGTCTGAGAGAGAAGGTTTTATTTTTACTTCTATAATTTTGGTTTGGCCCACTTGTAAGTGTGTGCGAGAGGGGTGAAAGAGAGTCTTTTTTTCCTTTTTCTAGTTTGGCCCACAAGTAAGTGAGTGAGAGAGGGGGTGAGAGAAAGAGTTTTTTTCCATTGATTTTCCAGAGTTGGTCCCGCATGTGAATGACATAAGGACGCAGGGGCAATGATGTCCATACAACGTAGAGTAGACGCTCAACGAGCTTTGGTCAGACGGAAACGACACAAAAGGGCATTTCAATAAGGGAACTAACGACAGAGGGGCAAATTTGAGTATGCATCGAAATTAGGGGCAAATCTGAGTAGTGGATTCGAGTTAGGGGCATAAATGTAAATGTCCATATCTTTTAAACCGTAACTCCAATTTTAACATGTTATATGTGGAATTTGATTAGAAAAATGTGTAGAATCT
>NW_021245141.1:0-993 GCF_002162155.2 Triticum dicoccoides | reverse complement strand
AATCATCACACGCGGAGATTTGCATTCCCTCGCATAATGACCTCCTCCCTTACAACGACGACAAATAATATCACTTGTGTGCCCTGTTGATGCCATGGAAGAAGAAGAACGCTGTGCAGGACCCGCAGGTGCGCTCTTGGAAGATAATGGTGGTTGTGCCTGTTTTCTTGTATCACGGCTGGAGGTGGCACCGGATGGAGGTGCTGGTGCAGTTGAAGTAGAAGATGCACGTGGTGTCCATGATGAAGGTCGGCCTGCAGAAAAGTTAGTTCGCCCCAATGCTTGTCGATCCTGCACTTCACGTTCAGCTTTACAAGCAAGATGGAATAAACGAGTGATATTAGTATACTCCTTATAGTCTAGAATGGTCTGAACCTCTCTATTTAATCCACCCAGAAAACGTGCAAGCATAGCTTCATTCTCCTCAACAATACCACATCTAATCATGCCAATTTGTAATTCCTGATAATATTCTTCTACAGAATTTTTCCCTTGTCTTAAACGCTGCAATTTTTGAAGCAATTCACGTTGATAATATGGTGGAACCCAACGCGTACGCATAGCAGTTTTCAAAGCAGCCCAAGTAGTAGGAATAGGATATAATCTACAATGTTCAGACCACCATACACATGCAAAACTAGTGAAAGCACAAACAGCAGCAGCAACTCGTCTCTCCTCAGGATATTGTAAACATGTAAATCGTTGTTCAGTTTCTAACTCCCAAGTAAGATATATATCAGGAACATATCTACCCTCAAATGGTGGAATATTCAATTTCAGTTTAGGAATATGGACATCATCTCGTACCTGAGGTGGTGGTGCAGGCCTACCATTACGAATATATACCTGAGGTCGACCTGCTGGTGGTGGTACAGGTGGCTGCACGTAGTGTTGATTTTGATCAACCTCATCCTCATAATCTCCCACATAATCATCCTCCTCCGCATCAGCAGCAGGAGCCACAGAAGTATCAACAGCAGCACCAACAGTTTG
>NW_021245140.1:0-470 GCF_002162155.2 Triticum dicoccoides | reverse complement strand
GGCGCGCCCCCTACCTCGTGGGCCCACTGGTGGCCCTCCGACGCCAACTCCAACTCCATATATTGGCTTTCGGGGAGAAAAAAATCAGAGAGAAAGTTTCATCGCGTTTTATGATACGGAGCCGCCGCCAAGCCCTAATCTCTCTCGAGAGGGCTGATCTGGAGTCCGTTCAGGATCCGGAGAGGGGGATTCATCGCCGTCGTCATCATCAACCATCCTCCATCACCAATTTCATGATGCTCACCGCCGTGCGTGAGTAATTGCATCGTAGGCTTGCTGGACGGTGATGGGTTGGATGAGATTTATCATGTAATCGAGTTAGTTTTGTTATGGTTTGATCCCTAGTATCCACTATGTTCTGAGATTGATGTTGCTATGACTTTGCTATGCTTAATGCTTGTCACTAGGGCCCGAGTGCCATGATTTCAGATCTGAACCTATTATGTTTTCATGAATATATGTGTGTTCTT
>NW_021245139.1:0-1266 GCF_002162155.2 Triticum dicoccoides | reverse complement strand
TGAGTCCCTGGACAAAAAACTTTATAACTTTTAAACAGAAAAGTATTTTTGGTTGATTCTTTTTCTGTTCTCTTTAAAATTTTGTCTAGTTTTTTATCAGATTTATTTGGAAAATATTTGGTATACTTTCTGTGCACTCCTTGGTATTCACGATAGCGCATATATTTTTTTTATACCGTAGATACCGAAGGAGGTGACGGAGCCGTGAACTTCACCGAGCTAGGCTCCGACTACTCTGAACCAGGCAAGCATGTTTGAACTTTTGATATGACGAGTGTCTTGGCATGTTTTGCATTTAGTTAGTTTCATGGCATGTTGATAAGCATATCGATGAATGTCATTTTATGCGATAATGAGGTAAGTGAGTTCGATGATCCATAAGTGGATGGATGTGAGTATGAATGGCCATGGGTTGACATGAAAATGGGTGAGATGGCAGTGTTGTAGCATGCCAGTCTCATGCCGGACTATGTGACTTCAGTGTCAAACCGTGTCGGTCCAGTTCCTCTCATTTTCTTCTCTGTACTACCACATGTTTTCCGCAAGGAATATGGTTTAGTAAGTTGCAAACCGCTTGTCTGGTACACACCAAAAGGAGAGGCCATGATGATGGTTCCATGGCCCTGGATTAAAGCCAGTCATCCGGTCAGGGGGCATGGGTGTTTCCGGTTGGGACTGAGAGGGGGGCACCCCTTAGAGCGCGCGTATATAAATTTGATCCCATGCTATTCGAGATTGTGATCTCCCCGTCTCAAAAGTTTTTCTTGGACGATGTCTAGGGTGATTCCTAGCATCGAGAGGTAAGGATGGGTGTGTACTGGTTAGATGTGTTTTCTTCTGAAATACCGTAAACGGAACTAGTCCTTCGTGACTACGGAAATCCGTTGGCTGTGGGAATAATTTTGTACAAACTCTGCAGAGTCATATATCCCTCCAAATCATCTATTCCATGTCCAGATTCGTATTATCTTGTCTAACAATGACAGTTTTGATGACAGAGACCCCGGTGATTCGCATGAGTGCTAATTCCGGTTAAATGAATATTCCCGTGGATGGACTAACCCATTTATTCTCATGAATTAAATGTTTATTATGAGTATTATTTACTTGTGAATCAAAGCCCTTTTTGTGATGTCGCCCCGACGTCCGTCTGTGGCATTTCTTTTAAAGCCCTTTCTGTGATGTCGCCCCGACGTCCGACTGTGGCATTTCTTTTAAAGCCCTTTCTGTGATGTCGCCCCGACGTCCGACTGTGGCATTTCTTTT
>NW_021245138.1:0-388 GCF_002162155.2 Triticum dicoccoides | reverse complement strand
TGTAACTCCAAATGAAATAATTTATATATGAAAAATGATCAGAAAAATTCAAGGAATCCATCTGTACCATTTTCATGCATGTTTGAACAATGATTGTCCTCTGTTTTGGACAAAACAAATAAATGGCATTTAAATATTCATATATGGAGTTGGAATTTGAATCATGTATTCAAACCAACTTCATTTAAATCATAGCTAGGTGCATTAGATCAAATCACAGCATATTGCCATGTCATGATCATGCATCATATTGTAGCATTGCATTGATTGTGTTCTTTCTCAGTTGCCAGTGTTTGTCCCCTCTCGATAGACGTGGTTCCGACGACGAGTTCGATGACACCGATGAAGAACTATATTATCTTCAGAAGTGCCAGGCAAGCAAAACCCC
>NW_021245137.1:0-1300 GCF_002162155.2 Triticum dicoccoides | reverse complement strand
AGATGGATTCAGAGACAGATGACCAGTCCTATTCCCCCACTGAGGTGTATGCTCTAACTTGGCACGGTTATACTGCTCATATCATGCATATGGTGTCTTACATTGCATAGTTTAGACATCATATACACAATATTCAACACCATGTTCTTAGTTCAGACATCATATCGAATGCCCTCTGTTTAGCATATAAATCACATATGTGAATTAAATGATGCTATCCTGATTACTTAGATAACATGTAGGTGAATTATGTCATGCGATCCTGTTTAGTTATTCATCATATCTTTGAATTATGTTATGCTATGCTATCCAGTTTAGATAGACATCATATATGGGAAATTATGTCATGTTATCCGTTTTAGTTAAACAATATACATGTAAACTATTTCATGCCCTCTTTTTTCCACACTATCTATTGCATTTGTCTCTCATACAATGTCTGTACATTCAACTATGTTTCCTGTTTATCAGCCATTTGAATTGGAGCGGGTGATGCCAGTATCTAGCGGACTAAAAACACGGTCTTCAAATAAAATAGTGCTACCTCTTGGTGGAGATAGCACCCCGGTTGTACATGCACAAGAACTAGCCCTACCACACATAACCCAAACTCTCGCAGATTGTACCCTACTGCGATGGACAGAGAACCAGCTTCACCCAATCTAACCCCAACCCCAGCCGATAGTAACCCAGTTCCTTTTGACACAGCACCATATCCACCACAGAGCTCCCAAACAAGAGCAGTTAGTAAGGCAGCTCCAGTGCCCAAAGGGCCAGTACTATAATGGCGAACCCCAACTCCACCAGTTAGTACGCCTATTCCTGTGGAGGAAGCACAACCAGCTAGTCGTAGTTTAGCATCTATCGCATTTGATGTTGTTAAATCGTATGTGCGTATCTTCCCACCTTAGAAATATTATACTGAAGATGAAGGAAAATGCTAGTTGCAGGTGTTTGTCCAGGAGTTATGTGTAAGTAATGTTATTCATGGCAATTACTTTGCTTCGTCCCATACATCCTACCTCCATCATGGTTATAATACATCAAATTTTCCCATATTTCTCTATAGAGAAGGACCGATTTGGAAACTCAGGATGAGGTAACATGTGCTAATACCTCTGATATCTTCAAGAATGCTTGGTGGCAGTATCGGAATTACCTGAAGAAAACGTACTTCACCGACAAAGAAACTCATGAAATTCCCTTACGTTCTCCTGAGACACATTTACTGGACGATGACTGGGAACGCCTTGTTCTGTACTGGTCCCGAACCAAGAATGTGGTAAGGTCTATGAGCTCA
>NW_021245136.1:0-824 GCF_002162155.2 Triticum dicoccoides | reverse complement strand
GTTCAGTTGAAGTGCAACCTGGATCGTGAAGATTATACTAGTTGCGTTCCCCTTCACCTTACCCTACGCTTGAATCTCGAGACGAGATTCTTGTTTAGTGGGGGTGAGTTGTCACATCCCTAGTTCTGACAATGCCTAGTGCATGCATTAGAGTGTTGCACCATGTTTAAATTTCATTTAAATTTGAAATGGGGATTGTTGAAACCCTAGCACCAAATGAAATTTAACTAGGTTCAATAAAAATATTTTCAATAACCCAGAATGCCCTTTGGAAATGTTCATAATTTCTGTTAAAGGTGAAAACCTCTTCCAAAAATGATGAACATATTTATAGGCTATCCCTGGATTTTTGAATTAAATTATATAGTATTTGCATTTGGGCATTTAATTGCTAATAATATTTTAAATGCTCAAATAATCACAAACTGAAATGTTTACTGTTGGAAATATTCCAAACAGTGGCCACAGTCAGTTGCATGATTTTTGGAAATGCTCTGGCATTTTTAATAAATCCAAACACAATTACAGAAAATAGAAAACAATAACTAAAATAGAAATAAAAGAGAGAAGAGAAACATTACCTGCAGCCCACCTGGGCCACTTACCTTCTTACCAGAGCCGGCCCAGTTCCCCCAGCTGGCCCAACCCACCCCCTCCTCCTTTGTCTTCTTCCTCCTCTGCCAGGAGGACGAGCAGAGGCGAGGCGTGGCGCTCGCCGACGCTGCCCCGGCCACCTCCTGCTTCCCCCCCCCTAGCCACCTCCTGCTTCCTCCCTGGCCTCCCCAGCGACGCCCCGGACTAGCCACGCACCCCCTGCACCGCTC
>NW_021245135.1:0-1325 GCF_002162155.2 Triticum dicoccoides | reverse complement strand
AGTAGTCCTTTACCGCGGACGCGGCTATTCGAATAGATTATGATAACCCTGCAGGGGTGTACTTCTTCATACATGTTTCCACCACTTAGCGTCTGCACACGACATGTGCTCGGCAGACTTCAAGCGAAAGCCGACGTGGGTGTAGACCACGACCTACCTAAACACTTAAGCCTCTAGTCCAGGTTTATCGCCTATTCAGGTTCCATCCGCAGGGAGTCCGGCCGAGGTTTCCCATACGGCCCCGAACGATGTGAACAGGGTTCCCGAGATACCTAACGGGTATTCGGTACACCCGGCCACGTACCTACCGCATCACAGCCCACCCCTACGGTCAGCGCTGTCCACGGCCTCTAGTAGGCTACAAACACCAGAAACTACTTGCAACTCCTGGACAGAGAGCTAGGGTGAATAAGAAGTCGAGCGGGGTCATATTTCAGGGCTCAATGCATGGTAGTAGCTGTGTCTTAAATCACACATACAGATCTCAGTGCTTAAGGTCGGCTTCAATGAAACAACCCACCATGTACTCCTACATGGCCTCTCATCGATACCTTTACCAAATCGTGTTCACCACACCACTCTCATTACCGACATAATCATTTCACTCTAGCCCATCACCCAGATGAACCAGACCTGACACGACTCTAAGCATAGCAGGCATAGCAAGGTAGGAACAACACATACATAGGGCTCAATCAACTCCTACACATGCTAGTGGGTTTCATCTAGTTACTGTGGCAATGACAGGTCATGCAGAGGAAATGGGTTCAACTACCGTAGCACACAGCAGTTTGAATCGCGTTGTCTTAATGCAGTAAATGAGAGCAGGAGCGAGAACATGGGATTGTATCGATATGATCAAATGGTTGGTTGCTTGCCTGATGGTTCGATGCACTGATACGGTTCTTCGTTAGGGTAATCACGGTACTCCTCGGAGGCAGAACCTGTCGCAAAGGACACCGATACACAACCATCACCAAACAATGTGCAACAATATGATGCATGCATGAAACATAGCAATATGAGTGTGTTGGGCTAATGCAACTAAAACCAGAAGGGTTTGAACAAATTTGAATCAAAGATTCAAATTTCAAACTCAAACATGGCCTTTTAAAGTGCTTTTCCTTGTTCTGCTTAAAACATCACTTTAACTTGTTTGATCATGCATGAAAATAGTACAGATGGATAGATTGGATTTTTCTGATCATTTTTCATATATAATTTGTCCAATTTGGAGTTACAGAATAAAAGTTATGAATTTTTGAAGTTTAAGTAATATTCTGGAATTTCCTGATTTAATTTAAATCCAGAAATATAATTATTGC
>NW_021245134.1:0-406 GCF_002162155.2 Triticum dicoccoides | reverse complement strand
TCACAGAAATCAGTTCCAGTGATTGCTACACCGATTAGCGAGGAAGCTAATGATGATGATCATGAAACTTCAAATCAAGTTACTACAAAACCTCGTAGGTATTCCAGAGTACGGTCCGCGCCAGTGTGGTACGGTAATCCTATTCTGGAAGTCATGTTACTAGATCATGATAAACCTATGAACTATGAGGAAGCGATGATGAGCCCAGATTCCGCGAAATGGTTTGAGGCCATGAAATCTGAGATGGGATCCATATATGAGACCAAAGTGTGGACTTTGATTGACTTGACCGATGATCGGCAAGCCATAGAAAATAAATGGATCTTCAAGAGGAAGACGGACGTTGATAGTAGTGTTACTATCTACAAAGCTAGATTTGTCGAAAAAGGTTTTTGACAAAGTTCAA
>NW_021245133.1:0-475 GCF_002162155.2 Triticum dicoccoides | reverse complement strand
CGTAGAGGCTAGAACAACAACCATCATCCTACTCCCCTAGGGTTTTAGTTCATCTGATCTCATGGTAGATTGACTCTGTAATCCTCATATAGACTTCAATATAATCAAGCAGGATGTAGGGTTTTACCTGTTAGAGAGGGCCTAAACCTGGGTAAACATCGTGTTTTTCATCCTTTGTTCCCCATTGATCCAAGATCCACAGCTCTGGACCCCCTACCCGAGATCCGCTGATTTTTACACCGACATTGGTGCTTTCATTGAGAGTTCCGCCGTTGGAATGCCGAAGGATCTATGGCTCGCCTGATCATCGTTGATGGCATCAACACCGGGGACATTTTCGTCTCTGGCCAGCATATCACATTCGGCAGCATCGTTCTGCACGCCAACTCAGTCGGTCATCTCAACCAAGTCAACCATTTCGCCCTAAGCGTCAAATCGGGTTTAGTAACCTAGAATATGTCTTTGACACTCGGGG
>NW_021245132.1:0-2258 GCF_002162155.2 Triticum dicoccoides | reverse complement strand
CTGCAGCTCATGGCGGGGCACGACCAGGAGCGGCAAGTGGGGCGACGGCGTGGCCGACGCAGTCGTCGAGCAGGAGGGGGTGCGGGCCTGGACGGGCCTGGAGCGCACGGGGTACGGCGCATGGCGTGCTCGACCGCAAGGCAGAGATGGGCCGGAGGCGAGCGGACTGCACGGGCGCGAGGTGGACGAGCGCGGTGTCCGCAGACGAAAAGAAGGGGAGAGGGGAGGCCGAGGCCGAGGGCCTCACCGCCGTTTGCAGGGGCACATGGGCGTCGAGGCTCGGGGGCGACCCGGGGGGAGGAGGACGGGGACGATTGACGGAGACGGGAGGCGAGGTAGTCGAGGCAGAGGGGATCCGGGAGGGTGGCTCCGGCGACTGGACCTCCAGGCGGCGGCGATTGGTGTCGAAGGGGGCTCGGGAATGCTCCCTCGATCCAGATCGGATCGAGAAGGGGGAGAGCGGCGTGGGGAGTGGGGATGGGTGCGGTCGGGAGTTAGGGTTTCTGGGATGGGGGGATAAGGGGAGTGGGGTGGCCGGTTGGGCCAGTGGGCTGGTCCAGTTGGGCCACGGCCCAGGGAGGGGGTCTTCCATTTTTTTTTCTGTTAGCTTTAGGTTTTAGTTCTTTTTTTTCTCTCTCTTGTATTGTTTTCTGTTTTTGTGTTTTCTTTTATTTCTCATTTTAGTAAGATACTACAGTGGCACCAAAAGAGAGTTTGCAAACTAAGCCACAGCCACAAACCACTTAGCACCGAAACAAAATAATTTTGAAATTGTTTAACATTTTGAAAGCATATAAATAATTATTATTGTTACTTTTTTTATTCATTTTAGAGTGTTTAAACATTTTATAAAGGTGTGCTTTCTCCACCATAATTACCTATGCAGTATTTGGTTCACTCCGAACATTTTAGTTTTAATATTTGAAAACTTTTATTCTTTGGTTGATTTTGAATTTGAATTTGAATCAGTTTCGAACTATCACGTGATTAGGAACAGTAATCGAGGTGACGTGGCATCATTAGCAGAGGTTCACTGTAGCTTAATTACCCGGGCGTCACAATTCTCCTCCACTACAAGAAATCTCGTCCCGAGATTTAGGAGCACGAGTAAGGGGGGAGGGATCTAGTTACGAAATGCTAACGGATCTTCTCAGTCTTGGTTGCTCTTCTCGAAGAGGTCGACCCATTATATTGATGTCTTCTTTTCTCTGCTTCAGGTCATCATGATGAAGTCATCATCCTTTCTTCGGAAAATTTCATCGTACTAACGAAAGATTAAGGGGGTATGCCGAAGAATGGATCTCTGCAGGGTAGATTATTTGGTAGACAACAACGAGGAAGGTGGCGGAAAGTAACTCTCGAATTGAAATTTAAGACAATATCGAGAGCAAAGCAAGAAGGTGCAAAATAGAAGTTTCAAGCGCATAGGCAATCGTTCATTGCCTGAAGCGAAGTGTGAAAGGGGTTCAGAGCAATGGGAATAAGTATTGCGTCTGATACCAGATTGATGATCTCATCGTAAGGTGGCTCGTGAATTACACACGAGGCCACGCGTGAGGAATAACTTTGGGAACAGGGGGTGTACAGGAGAGTCAGGTTTCGATCCTGTGGAACTGTGGGTTATGGGCCCACCATGTGGTTGAAAGTAGGAAGGGGGCCAACATTTTGCACGGTCATGATAGTAAGGCGTGTCAAAGGGTAGCCTGTCAGATATGTCGGCAACAACATCGATACCAAGGGCGAGGGACGAAGAGAACCATTTCCTGCTCGTTGAACGAGGCGGACCAATAGGCAAAGTTCTCGTCCATCGGTGGCTACCGGAATGTCATCAACAATAGTAACAGGGTTACACCAGACAAGATGGTACACCGAGGTGTTTACTTGAGCAGGGATATTACTGCTTATATTATATAGATCACAAGAAGGTTTAAACTAACCAATGGAAAGGGAAAAGTGATTATCAGGTTTTAAACAGAACAATGTAAAGGAAAATGTGTTTAAACACATATTTCAAGGGTATATTCTTCCCAAGACCAAGCAGAACATATTATCCATCACAGGGTATAATGTAGACAACTCTTTAGGTAAGGGGGGGAGGAATCTCATGATATTACCCATACAACGGTGTTAGGATAATTGATAAATAAAATTTAGCATCGTGCTTCAAATGTTCCTGTTGAAAATCGGAGTACCATTGACATGGTCTTCAGGTGAAGATCAGACTTTGGAAACACGAAGGATCCATCAGGAATAACTTG
>NW_021245131.1:0-682 GCF_002162155.2 Triticum dicoccoides | reverse complement strand
AGATCATAATCTGTGATCAACTCCAACCAACGTCTTTGCCTAAGGTTCAGATCCGGTTGGGTGAAGATATACTTGAGACTCTGGTGATCGGTGTAGATCTCGCTACGTTTACCAAGGAGGTAATGTCGCCAGGTCTTGAGTGCATAGACTACGGCTGCAAGCTCTAGATCATGTGTAGGATAATTCTCCTCATGTGGATGCAACTGTCGAGATGCATAGGCAATCACATGACGATCCTGCATAAGAATGCAACCTAGTCCCTGTCGTGAGGCGTCGCAGTAGATAATAAAGTCTTTAGTGAAATCCGGTGGCACAAGTATGGGAGCAGAAGTCAGGCGTCTTTTCAGTTCCTGAAAACTGTACTCACACTGTGGGGACCACTCGAACTTTTTATCCTTCTTGAGAAGTTCTGTGAGGGGTTTGGCTACTTTGGAGAAGTTCTCAACAAAGTGGTGACAATAGCTGGCTAGACCAAGGAAACTCCTAACTTGTTTAACGGTCTCAGGTGGAGTCCAATCGAGAACAGCCTGAACTCTCTCGGGATTGACAGCAATGCCCTTACCAGAGATTACGTGACCTAAGTAGGTCACTTCTGACAACCAAAATTCACACTTGGAGAACTTGGCATAAAGACGGTGCTCTCTGAGTTTTTCTAAAACAAGTCTAAGATGTTCGGCATGCT
>NW_021245130.1:0-397 GCF_002162155.2 Triticum dicoccoides | reverse complement strand
TAGTGATTTCGAGGGTATGATCATCTTGCCTGCACAGTTGTCAGAGTTGACTGGATCCTCACAAGCAAACTCAACGGTCTCCTCGGCAGCGAACTCGTCTCCCGGCTCTACCCAACAAGACAAACAAGCAACAAGGATACAATCAACCACGGGCAAGTCCAAGCAATATGATGAAATGACGATATGCTATGTGGGATGCGATGCGGGATGCAAAATGCAAGATATGACAGGAAATGCATGAACCTGGCATCAACTTGGAAAACCAAGTGTGCCACTGGATAGAGGGGATGAAATCGCTTGAATACGATATAAATATCATAGGATTCGGAGCTACGGTTTAGAAATGGCAAGCGTTTTAAGATATGACACCGGTCTGCGATTTACAGCAAGTAGGCAT
>NW_021245129.1:0-1554 GCF_002162155.2 Triticum dicoccoides | reverse complement strand
GGTGCCCTCCTCGGGCAGGGCTCGTGGGCTCTCTTTGTGAGGGCCTCGGACCTTGCCAACCTCACGAGGGAGGCGCTTGGGCACCACTTGGAGGTGTGTTTCGGGACACGACCCCCTCAGGAGAACACATGGCAAGGAGCGCCCACCACCCAGGAATTCATCACCAAGACCACCCAGGAACTGCAAGAAGCAAGAGCCATGCGCGGCCACAGCCGCTCACAAGGCGTAGCTCCCCATCCAGGCGAGGATGCTGGGCTGCGTCTCTGCGACGACGTCCCAGGGCTCAACAAGGCCGCATCTCAGGTGCGCTTCTGACCATCACGTGTGGGCCGCTGTGAGGGCCCACCACACAGCTATGTTCGCATGCCCTTCGGCTTGCTGAGCGTGGCGTTGGCCCATTAGCGTAACTTGCAGCAGGTCCTGGCGTCTCAGGAGGCCAGGATCTGTGCCGTTCAGGAGGAGATGGAGACGCTCTTCCGGGAACCTCCTGAGCCCCCAGAGCCTCCCGAGGCTCAGGGTCCCGGTGGCTCATGAGGAGTCATCCGTTCAACGCGTGGCTTCAGCTACATCAACTCTACTTCGTCTCCAGAACCAGGTGACATCTTCCAAGTTCGTTTAAGCTGGGAGTGCCCCTCGGGCTGCATTATTCCCAGGTCATGCGGGTCCGTCCCTGTGGCATGTATCCCCTTTGCTTAAGTCTTTAGCTTACCTTGCTGGGGGCGCCCCTCGGGCTGCATCATCCCCAAGCCGCTCGGGCCAGACACAATGGCATGTATCTTCCTGCATTTATCCAAGTCAATCTGCCCTTTATGCTTAACCTGCTAACGACTATCGACTGCTCGATCATCGCCTCCCTTGGGGCCTTCACACAGGCACAACGCTGGTGCGTGGGTCCGTCCCTGCCACGACCGACAAATCCGAGTGGTCGAGCTCTGGCTCGCGGCACGCGCCGCACACGTCACCTCACCAGGCCCTTGGTGCCTTCGCCTCACCCAGAGCAACCAGCGACGGGCTAACAGCTATAACAGTCAACCATGTTCCTTCTTGTGCCTGTTCACAGGAGACCCGAGGGAAGGATAGCAGATGGCACCGCGGGTCTCCTTTTCCTCGTCCGATCCGCTTGCGCGTTAAAAGGGGGGCTCCTGAGCATCGCGACTCAGGAGCTCTTACTGGCTCTCCAGCCCTCACCCCATGGCTTTGACCACGGCATCGCGACCTGGCATACCAGCAGCGGCTGAGCTCGCTCGAGGGCCGGGACCTGAGGATGTAGAGCACTAAGGAGAGCATGGGTAAGGGAAACTCGTACGGGCCGGCCTGTCTATGCCGCACAAGTTGGCGCACAACCCAGCGCAACGTCACGAGCCGCCACAAAATCAACGAGATAAGTCCTGCACCTGGAACGACTAAGTGTTTAAGCTTCATGGTCACTCGCGCCCTGCCGCAACCCCATTGAGGCCACGTCAGCTCCCTTTCTCTCCTTACCATGGCTGCTTTGGCGCTAAGGGGGAACTCCTGAGCAACGCGCCTCAGGAGCTCTTACTGGACCTCGGGCCA
>NW_021245128.1:0-662 GCF_002162155.2 Triticum dicoccoides | reverse complement strand
GGGGGGGGGTAGCAATGCCACCGGAGCATCGCACCGGGCCCTCATACATGCGGGGTGTGGTGGCATGTCCTAAGAGGCGGCACGCGTCTCCGGGGCGTGGCTCCCCCTCACGGACGGCGATGACATAGTAGTAGACGTTCTGCGGTAACGATGCGGCGTGAATATTATTAAATACTCGGAGCGCGATAAAATCATGAGTTTTTTTGCACGACGTGGGCACATGTGCTATAGGAACGATGGTATTTTTTCATAATTTTTGGTGATGGAGAAGTATCCGAAAAATTCCCTCTACGCGGATTGGCCCTTCGCGCGTCTACGGCTGTGGCCGGCGGCCTACGGGGGCTAGCATGCCGCCAAATCTTGCGTAGGCGGCCTCTCACAAGTCTGGAAGTGTTTTGACGGTTGCAAACGCCCGGCACGCGTGTCCGGGGTGTGCCCCCCCTCACGTAGCCGACGCCTTTGCCTTTGACCTGCTGACCTGGGGAGGCCGGCGGCCGCGGTCGTCGTCCTGCACCCCGTGCCCGGACTGAGGTAGAGGCAGCGCAGGGCAGGGGCCAATGCGGGGAGGCTGTCGGCGACGGCGAGGTCGCGGAGGCGTCGGCTATGGAGGAGCTGCAGTGGTGGGGGGCGCGGGGGCGGCGGCGCACGTAGGGGCGGCGGCG
>NW_021245127.1:0-1176 GCF_002162155.2 Triticum dicoccoides | reverse complement strand
AAAAAAACCAAATTTTAGCACACAGAGCAGTTTTTGGGCGCCTGTGGAGATGCTCTTAGAGCCATATGTCGAATCTCCCACTAATACTAGTAAGCTGCTAGCACATCACAATTCACTATTTCAATCCACGACAGCTTCATAAACCTGATCAATTGATTACAAAAACAACCGTATTAGTTTTAATTATCGTAGTCAACTTAAGTAGTATCGTGTGCCAAATCCAAGTTAGGTCGTAGAGGGTCGTTCCTTGACGAGTTATTTATCCAAAAGCACCATACTAGGGGCTAAGGTAACAACTTGGATGACATTTGAACCAGGGCATAAAAACCCACCGGAACTGCACCTAATGCATAAGGCGGAGCACTGATGCTCGAATTTGGTCGCGAAAACAGCAAAACCAACAGATAGATCCCACCTGTCAGGCTGACGTGGTGAAGAACAAAAGCTTTGACCGACAGGTAGGTGGTTTTCTTCCAACTCGTGGCCTTTTTTACGTTTGCGTTGGGTATGTCTGCACCAGGCCACCGTCGAATAGTTTATTTGAGGAGATGTGATGCAATGCACTTCATACTAAATAAACAAAGCAATAGTCCCAGAATATATAATGACATTATAAACTCCATGACCGTCGAAACTGTTGGTGGTTGGGAGCAGCTCTCGCAGGGCATTGTAGGCCCGCGTGTGACACAATAAGACTAAGATGAAAGTGGGTGACATGTGGAAAGAAGATGCGATACTGTCAGCTTGTTCAGACTGAGAGATGTGTCACTCACAGCAAAGAGAAGACAATGGAGGGATATAGTGATGTCTCTTGAAAAATGTGCTGCAATCCAAACAATGCTCGTCGTTGCTTGGTGGAGCTAGGTGCGTAGGTCGCAGTGGAACGGAACACAGCCTCACTTCCCTATTTCTCCTCCAACTTACACGTCTCAGGAGCAGAGCAGAGCAGAGGAGATGATGAAGGATTGATGGGATGATCATTAGCTGACAAATCAAAGGTGTAATCAAAGAACTATCCAGTCTAAACATGGATAAAAATGAGTTTAAAAGTCACGCATCAGTAACCATGACCTCCAACAGCGACTATCAACTTGGAGGTCATAGACAAGTTGTTTCCATGACAAAAACGAAGTCACTCAGCCAGATCATGTATCTCCGTGAAACACGCCATCAAGA
>NW_021245126.1:0-2259 GCF_002162155.2 Triticum dicoccoides | reverse complement strand
CTGCAGCTCATGGCGGGGCACGACCAGGAGCGGCAAGTGGGGCGACGGCGTGGCCGACGCAGTCGTCGAGCAGGAGGGGGTGCGGGCCTGGACGGGCCTGGAGCGCACGGGGTACGGCGCATGGCGTGCTCGACCGCAAGGCAGAGATGGGCCGGAGGCGAGCGGACTGCACGGGCGCGAGGTGGACGAGCGCGGTGTCCGCAGACGAAAAGAAGGGGAGAGGGGAGGCCGAGGCCGAGGGCCTCACCGCCGTTTGCAGGGGCACATGGGCGTCGAGGCTCGGGGGCGACCCGGGGGGAGGAGGACGGGGACGATTGACGGAGACGGGAGGCGAGGTAGTCGAGGCAGAGGGGATCCGGGAGGGTGGCTCCGGCGACTGGACCTCCAGGCGGCGGCGATTGGTGTCGAAGGGGGCTCGGGAATGCTCCCTCGATCCAGATCGGATCGAGAAGGGGGAGAGCGGCGTGGGGAGTGGGGATGGGTGCGGTCGGGAGTTAGGGTTTCTGGGATGGGGGGATAAGGGGAGTGGGGTGGCCGGTTGGGCCAGTGGGCTGGTCCAGTTGGGCCACGGCCCAGGGAGGGGGTCTTCCATTTTTTTTTCTGTTAGCTTTAGGTTTTAGTTCTTTTTTTCTCTCTCTTGTATTGTTTTCTGTTTTTGTGTTTTCTTTTATTTCTCATTTTAGTAAGATACTACAGTGGCACCAAAAGAGAGTTTGCAAACTAAGCCACAGCCACAAACCACTTAGCACCGAAACAAAATAGTTTTGAAATTGTTTAACATTTTGAAAGCATATAAATAATTATTATTGTTACTTTTTTTTTATTCATTTTAGAGTGTTTAAACATTTTATAAAGGTGTGCTTTCTCCACCATAATTACCTATGCAGTATTTGGTTCACTCCGAACATTTTAGTTTTAATATTTGAAAACTTTTATTCTTTGATTGATTTTGAATTTGAATTTGAATCAGTTTCGAACTATCACGTGATTAGGAACAGTAATCGAGGTGACGTGGCATCATTAGCAGAGGTTCACTGTAGCTTAATTACCCGGGCGTCACAATTCTCCTCCACTACAAGAAATCTCGTCCCGAGATTTAGGAGCACGAGTAAGGGGGGAGGGATCTAGTTACGAAATGCTAACGGATCTTCTCAGTCTTGGTTGCTCTTCTCGAAGAGGTCGACCCATTATATTGATGTCTTCTTTTCTCTGCTTCAGGTCATCATGATGAAGTCATCATCCTTTCTTCGGAAAATTTCATCGTACTAACGAAAGATTAAGGGGGTATGCCGAAGAATGGATCTCTGCAGGGTAGATTATTTGGTAGACAACAACGAGGAAGGTGGCGGAAAGTAACTCTCGAATTGAAATTTAAGACAATATCGAGAGCAAAGCAAGAAGGTGCAAAATAGAAGTTTCAAGCGCATAGGCAATCGTTCATTGCCTGAAGCGAAGTGTGAAAGGGGTTCAGAGCAATGGGAATAAGTATTGCGTCTGATACCAGATTGATGATCTCATCGTAAGGTGGCTCGTGAATTACACACGAGGCCACGCGTGAGGAATAACTTTGGGAACAGGGGGTGTACAGGAGAGTCAGGTTTCGATCCTGTGGAACTGTGGGTTATGGGCCCACCATGTGGTTGAAAGTAGGAAGGGGGCCAACATTTTGCACGGTCATGATAGTAAGGCGTGTCAAAGGGTAGCCTGTCAGATATGTCGGCAACAACATCGATACCAAGGGCGAGGGACGAAGAGAACCATTTCCTGCTCGTTGAACGAGGCGGACCAATAGGCAAAGTTCTCGTCCATCGGTGGCTACCGGAATGTCATCAACAATAGTAACAGGGTTACACCAGACAAGATGGTACACCGAGGTGTTTACTTGAGCAGGGATATTACTGCTTATATTATATAGATCACAAGAAGGTTTAAACTAACCAATGGAAAGGGAAAAGTGATTATCAGGTTTTAAACAGAACAATGTAAAGGAAAATGTGTTTAAACACATATTTCAAGGGTATATTCTTCCCAAGACCAAGCAGAACATATTATCCATCACAGGGTATAATGTAGACAACTCTTTAGGTAAGGGGGGGAGGAATCTCATGATATTACCCATACAACGGTGTTAGGATAATTGATAAATAAAATTTAGCATCGTGCTTCAAATGTTCCTGTTGAAAATCGGAGTACCATTGACATGGTCTTCAGGTGAAGATCAGACTTTGGAAACACGAAGGATCCATCAGGAATAACTTG
>NW_021245125.1:0-417 GCF_002162155.2 Triticum dicoccoides | reverse complement strand
GCCGATCGAGCCTTCAAGCACCCAAGATGTGGGGCCACCTTCCTCTGGCCGGCTGCCTCACAGGCCGACTACCGGAAGGCGGCCCCGCCCTAAACTCTCATGGAGGAGGCCACGATAGGGCCGACTCCAAGAAGCCGGCCACGAAAAGACCGACTCCAAGAAGCCGGCCCCTGGCAGGCGGCCAGGACCGTGCCCTCAAAGTCTGCACCCCCATAGCGATGATGAGACAGGGCGTGGCAACAATGGAGCCTGCCACCCCCGAATCCCGGAGCACGCATGGCTACACTCCGCTGTACGGGGTAGCCATCACCCGTCCGGTGTGGCACTGTTGCCATGCTGACCATGACACCCTCCATGATGGGCCGACAGTACGGTCCGCAGGCGACGGGCCCCTTCGGTCAGAGAGACGCCCAAGGG
>NW_021245124.1:0-908 GCF_002162155.2 Triticum dicoccoides | reverse complement strand
CATGCTGCATACTTAACAAAAAAGAAGTCTGGAGTTCAAATAAGTTTAAATAACATTGAATTGCCCGTGTAACAGATGAGTTCTCGTCTGAAACCCTGATACTCCGAAAGAGATTGTCCAGTTTGTACACGAAGTGCGTCCAGTTTTTGCTGTGACCCTCTCTACACATTCGCACAAGCTATGAGGCTGAAATGATGATACCATGCCAAGTTTCAACATTTTCACAGTTCATTTTGTAGTGATTTTCAATTTCACGGTAATTTAGCTCTCTAAACAATTAGGTAAATGACTGAAAAGCAACAAATGATGTCAGAACATGTTGGAAATTGATGACGTCACTTTGAATGCTGCATACTGAACACAAAAGAAGTCCGGAGTTCAAATAAGTTTAAAAAACATTGAAATGCCCATGTAACAGATGATTTCTCGTCCGAAACCCTGATACTCCGAAAGAGATTGTCCAGTTTGTACACGAAGTGCGTCCAATTTTTGCCATGACCCTCTCTACTCTTTCACACATGCTATGCGGGTGAAATGATGATACCATTCCAAGTTTCAACATTTTCACAGTTCATTTTGTAGTGATTTTCAATTTCATGGTCAATTAGCTCTCTAAACAATTAGGTAAATGACTGAAAAACAACAAATGATGTCAGAACATGTTGGAAATTCATGACGTCGCTTTGAATGCTTCATACTGAACACAAAAGAAGTCCAGAGTTCAAATATGTTTAAAAAACATTGAACTGCTCGTGTAACAGATGAGTTCTCGTTCGAAACCCTGATACTGCGAAAGAGACTGTCCAGTTTGTACACGAAGTGCATCCGGTTTTTCCCGTTACCCTCTCTACTCTTTCGCACATGCTATGCGGGTGAAATGATGATACCATGCGAAGTTTCAACATTTT
>NW_021245123.1:0-5209 GCF_002162155.2 Triticum dicoccoides | reverse complement strand
AGCGCTGAGTGCGGAACTTCAGCAGCCTGCTGGCGGCGCTGCTTCCGACAAGAAACCTTGTCGCGACTAAATGCAACACACTTAAGTTGTTGAGCGGACTCGAAACAAAGTAAGGGCGCAACTAGCCATGAGTTGGTTCCTCCGCGTACAGGTTTTCCATACAAAGCAGGGTCGTTCGAGGAAGATAACTCAAAAAATTTAAAAATTGATTGCTCAAACTTTGGCAACTTAGCTTTTCTGTTGTTTGCTTCCCGGCAAGGCAGAACTTTGCTTGAACGACGCCTGGTCCATACCACAATCTTCTCCTTCCCCCCGGCAAACATGTGTGCGAGGGAACCTTCTTTTCCTTTGTTGAAAAAGAAGAAAGAAGAGAAAATAATAATATGGAGCCCTTCGGCTCGTTATTGCTTACCGGATGTATGTGCTGCACAAAATGTCAGATAACACATGCAAGAAAGGAAACTAATGCATGAAATGGACAAGTTGTGCGGAGCACATGGGGTTCTATTTATGCACGGGATCTGCGCCCGGCTTTGTACAAAGGATTACATGCAACAGCGGCAAGACTTGTACAAAAGGTGGTTGCCGGAACGGGGTTCCGGCAACCGCGCCTTACGGGAAAAACTTACGAAGATGTTCTATGTTCCAGGAGTTGCTCACCGGAATGCCATCTTCGGTCTTAAGGCGGACAACGCCGGGCCTTGTGACTCATTTCACCCGATAAGGGCCTTCCCACTTCGGCGTCAACTTGTTGGAATTCTTGGCGGACTGAACGCGCCGAAGAACAAGGTCGCCTTCCTCGAAGCTTCTGGCCTTAACTTTGCGGCTATGGTAGCGGCGCAAAGCTTGCTGGTATCGAGCAGCTCGTACAGCAGCCTGAAGACGATCTTCCTCAAGGAGCAGTGCGTCGTCTTGTCGCAGCTGTTCTTGCTCAAGCTCATCGTAAGCGAGCACTCGAGGCGATCCGTATACGAGTTCCGTGGGGAGAACTGCCTCTGCTCCATAGACTAGAGCGAAAGGTGTCTGGCCAGTGGCTCGATTTGGCGTCGTTCTGATCGACCAAAGAACCACCGGCAACTCCTCGATCCAGTTTCTTCCGCACTTGCGCAGCCTGTCGAAAGTTCTGGTCTTGAGCCCGCGCAGCACTTTAGCATTTGTCCTCTCTGCTTGACCGTTGCTTCTCGGATGAGCAACAGAAGCAAAGCAGACCTTGGCGCCAAGGTCTTGGACGTACTGCATGAAGGTGCGGCTCGTAAATTGCGTGTCGTTGTCGGTGATGATCCTGTTAGGGATCCCGAAACGGCAAACAATTGACCTGAAGAACTTGACTGCTGACTGTGCTGTCACCTTCCTCACTGGCTGCACTTCCGGCCACTTTGTGAACTTGTCGATTGCGACGTACAAGTACTCAAAGCCCCCGACAGCTCGGGGGAAGGGGCCGAGGATATCGAGCGCCCAGACCGAAAATGGCCAGGATAAAGGGATCGTCTGGAGAGCTTGAGCTGGCTGGTGTATCTGTTTGGAGTGGAACTGGCACACTTCACACTTGGTTACTTGTGCAGTTGCATCCTGGAGGGCTGTCGGCCAAAAGAAACCTTGCCGGAAAGCTTTGTCGGCAAGTGTTCTTGCGCCTATGTGGTGGCCACATATGCCTCCATGTATCTCTGCCAACAGCTTTTGTCCATCTTCCCGGCAAATACACTTCAATTTCACACCGTTGAGTCTTCTTCTGTACAGTATGCTATCGACAAACTGGTACATACTTGACTGCCGGGCTACTCTTTCCGCTTCTTCTTGCTCTTCGGGAAGTTCTCCTGTCTGAAGGAAATGGACAATCTGCTGTGCCCATGCTGGAGCTTGTGGCTCGACAACAAGGACTAAAGGCACATCTACTGCTGCGGGAACATCCGCTTCTACGGCAAGGACTTGCGGCCCTGCCGGAGCTTGATGTTCCCCGGCAAGCTTGCCGGAGCAAAACTTGTCGGGAGCGTCTGCTTCAACGGAACAAACCATAAGGCTTGCCGGAGCAGACTGCCCTCAGCATCCTTGGTGTTGATCTTGGGGACTTTCTTGGCGGCGGCTTCGGGGAGCTCTGCCGGAAAGTAGTCACCAGAAACCAACTTCCTCTTCTTGCTTTGCCCAGTTGATGGTGTTACGGATGGTTGAGTCAACTTGAGCACAAAGATCCCTGGTTCCACAGGTAACTTTAGTGCGGCGCACTTTGACAGGCCATCAGCAATGTCATTCTGAGCTCTTGGGATATGCTCCATCTGTAGGCCGTCAAAGTGCTCTTCTAGCTTCCTCACTTCATCAACATATGCTTCCATCAATGGACTCTGGTAGTTCTTGTTCACTTGGCGGACGACAAGCTGTGAGTCACCCCTGACAATGAGCTTCTTGATCCCAAGGTCTGCTGCGACTCTGAGACCGGCAAGCAATCCTTCATACTCTGCAGTATTGTTGGTTGCTTGCTCCTTGGGAAAGTGCATCTGGACTACGTACTTGAGGCGCTCTCCGGTGGGTGCGACAAGCAGCACGCCCGCACTAGCGCCTTGCAGTGAGAAGGCACCATCAAAGTACATCAGCCACTCTTTCCTTGCCTCTTTGATGGGGATGCTTGTCTCTGGAATTTCTTCATTTGGGGTTGGCGTCCATTCTGCTATGAACTCTGCCAATGCTCTGCTTTGGATAGTTGAAGTGCTCTCAAATTTGAGGCCAAAGCTTGACAGTTCCAGCGCCCACTCGACAATCCTGCCTGTCGCTTCTGGATTTTGTAGTATCCTCTTCAGCGGAAAGCGAGTGACGACTGTGATCTCATGTGCTTGGAAGTAATGGCGCAGCTTTCTCGAGGCCATGGGGAGGCCAAAAAGCAACTTCTGCACACAGAGTACCTTGATCTAGCCCCCTGTAGAAGGGAACTGACAAAGTAAATTGGATGCTGCACCATTCTCTTCTGCATCTTATCATGCTCCTGCGCAGATCCATCTTTGTCGGGACCAGAGCTTGTTGGCGAAGCCCCCTGCTTGTCGCTGGATGCATCTGCCGTGGTTGCTGGCTCATCATCTGCCTCCCTCTCCGCCACTAACGCAGCACTAACCACTTGATTGGTTGCCACTATATACAACAGCAACTTCTCTTGCGGCTTAGGTGCGACAAGTATTGGAGTGGAGGACAGGTATCTCTTCAAGTCCTGCAGCGCAGCCTCCGCCTCCGGAGTCCATTTCATTGGACCTGCCTTTTTAAAAAATTTGAAAAATGGCAGGGCGTGCTCAGCAGATCTAGAGATAAACTGCTGAGAGCAGCCACGCAACCGGCAAGCCTTCGTACATCCTTGACGCGCTTTGGTGCTTCGATCTGCTCAATGGCCTTGATCTTGTCGGGATTGGCTTCAATTCCCCACTGAGACACGAAGAACCCGAGAAGCTTGCCGGATGGGACTCCAAACATGCACTTCTCGGGGTTAAGCTTGAGGTTGATCCTGCGCAGATTTGCAAATGTCTCGTCTAAATCTTGAACTAGGGTCGCCCTGTTCTTGCTTTTGACCACTATGTCATCCATGTAGGCTTCCACATTTTTGTGCATCTGTGGCTCAAAAGCGTGGTGGACTACCCTTGCGAATGTTGAACCAGCATTCTTCAAACCGAAAGGCATCCGTACGAAGCAGTACGTGCCACACGGGGTGATGAATGCGGTTTTCTCTTCATCCTCTTCTGCCATGAAGATCTGATGATATCCTGAGTATGCATCAAGAAATGAAAGCAAATCACATCCGGCTGTGGAGTCAACAATCTGGTCAATGCGCGGCAAGGGAAATGGGTCTTTGGGACAAGCTTTATTAACATCAGTGAAGTCAATACAAAGTCTCCATTTCCCGTTAGCCTTGCGCACGACAACAGGATTGGCCAACCACGTGGGATGGAGCACTCCTCTGACAAGGCCTGCTGCTTCCAACTTCTTGATTTCTTCTGCGATGAATTCTTGGCGCTCCACTGCCTGTTTCCTGACTTTCTGCTTGACGGGTCGTGCATGAGGACAGACGGCAAGGTGGTGCTCAATTGCTTTCCTGGGAACACCGGGGATATCAGACGGTTGCCATGCAAACACGTCGACATTCGCCCGCAGGAAAGCAACGAGCGCGCCTTCCTATTTGGGGTCAAGAGTGGCGCTGATGGTGAAGGTACCACCAGTGCCGTCCTCCTTGGCGAACACCTTCTTGGTCTCAGGTGGAGCTGCCATTGCCTTCTTACACTTGCCGGTGGAGCTCGATGGTGCGTCCTCGACGGTAGTGCAGCACTCCGAAGAGGTGCGCTTGCCGGAGTGGGCATCAGAGCTCTTGCCGGACTTGGTCTTCTTCTTCCCTCCGGGAGCTTCAGCGGCAAGTGTCTTGCATTCTGCTGCGGCTGCTGCTTCCCGGTAGATCTTGTCGGCACAGATAAGAGCATCCTTCTTGTCGCCAGGGACAGAGATGACACTTATCGGGCCTGGCATTTTCAGTACGTTGTACGCATAGTGTGAGGCTGCCATGAACTTGGCGAGTGCCGGACGGCCAAGAATTCCATTGTAAGGTAATGCAAAGTCAGCGACGTCAAACGTGACCCTCTCAGTCCTGAAGTTCAGCTCGCTGCCAAATATTACCGGCAACGTGATCTTTCCCTTCGGCTTGCTCCTTCCCGGGTTGATTCCTTGAAATGTACCGGTCTCTTCGAGCTCGATGTCAGGGATCTGGAGTTTCTGGAGCACCGCGGAGGAGATCAGATTCAAGCCGGCCCCGCCGTCAACTAGCATCTTAGTGACCTTGAGGTTGCGGATTGTTGGTGAAACCAACATCGACAAGCACCCGACCGCAGTTATGCGATCAGGGTGGTCCTCAATATCAAAGATGATAGGCGTGCTGGACCATTTCAGAGGCTTGCATGACTCGACGGGTGGTTCTGCTGCATTAACTTCCCGCACCCACTGCTTGAGCTGGCGGTGCGAGGTATGCAAAGAAGCACCACCGTCAACGCACAGGACCTCTGTGGCTTTCTGGAACTCCTGCTTATCAGCCTCCTCATCATCCATGTCTTCATCGTCGTCATCATCTTCATCCTTGTCGCGGCCGCGAGGAGGTCTGTCTCCTTGCCGCTGCTTGGCCTTGCCACGGCGTCCTCCTCGGCCGGGACGTTTCTTGCCGAATCCCCCAGCACCTTCCTGGGCCTTCTCCTTGTCG
>NW_021245122.1:0-588 GCF_002162155.2 Triticum dicoccoides | reverse complement strand
GCGTGATTTCCATGATTTACGAACCCCGTGGTGCGTTTACGTGTCGGTCAATGACACTCACAATTTTGGCCAATTTCTGGTCTGTTTTGCGTACTATTACTCACCGTTTTGGCGTCCCAGAGCGATTTCCATTATTTACAATCCCCGGGTGCGTTTGCGTCTCTGTCGTCAACACTCATAGTTTTGGCCAATTCTGACGCGATTCGTGGACTATTACTCATCATTTAGGGGTCCCGAAGCGATTCCATAGTGGTTGATCCCTAAGGTCCGTTTACGTGTCGGTCATCAACACTCGCAGTTTTGTCTGATTCTGGCCCATTTCATGGACTATTACTCACCGTTTTGGGGCCCTAAAGTGATCTTCACGGTTGGTTGACCCCATGGTGCGCTTACGTGTCGATCATCAACAAGCGCATTTTGGGACGATTTTGGCCCATTTCTTGCATTATTACTTAGTGTTGGGGTCCCGGAGTGATTTCCACGATTGACGAACTCCACGGTGCATTTAAGTGTCGGTCATAAACACTCACAATTTTGGCCAATTCTCGTCCGTTTCGTGCACTATTACTCACCGTTTCGGCGTCCCAG
>NW_021245121.1:0-443 GCF_002162155.2 Triticum dicoccoides | reverse complement strand
TTCTGCTCCTACAGGGTACACACGTCCCAGATAAGATATATATGTGCCATGTGCCCTTGGCACAAAGACACCACCATCTATTTGCAGCACATAGGTTATTTGTGGGGCTATACAATGGGTACAGGCAGACAGCTCTTCAACACAATTAGTAAATACTGGTTGAGCAACACGCACAAACCTGATTGGAAAGAGAAGAGATGATGCACACATTGGCCACCGCCACAGCTGAGGAGGATATCGACGCAGGTGTAGAGGCCGCGTATAGGCACATGTGAATTCTTCACCTTGAAGTTGTGACAAAAATCTATCAAGGATCAGAATTCTGAGGTTGGACGGCTGCCGGATATAGTTTCCTCCATGATAGATCATCTTCCTTTTTTTAAAGCTCCATGGCAGATCGTCAAGAACGAGGTTATTAGATATCTTCTTTTGCAGGGATTGGG
>NW_021245120.1:0-1183 GCF_002162155.2 Triticum dicoccoides | reverse complement strand
GCGGCACCATTGGTGTCTCAGGCGGCGCCATTGGTCTCTCCGGCGGAGGCAGTATTCGTGTCTCCGGCGCCGGCACGGGCATTGGAGCTTAATGCACCCGGGTGTACGCCGGCCGGCACCTCGCCAGCAAGCGGCCCCTCCGTCAGTTGCACGCCCGCCGTTGGCGGTGCCTCGACATTAGCCGAGCTCGACGGCATCACGGTAACTAAGCCTCTCGGCCGATGACTTCATCTCCTTGCCTTTGACTGGGCATCCCTGACGCCCTACATGTTTTCGCAGGGCGCCGCCGATGTTCCTTGCACTCTCCTGCACTTCGTGGGCGGCGAGTTGGTCGATGTCGCCAAGGGCAGAATCGTTCAACCGGGCAACCCCGTGTTCCATGATAATCCGATGCCACCCACAGTGTATAGGGTTGAACTGGTTCGGGTGCTGCCAGGCTGCGACGAGCTGTTACCTCTGATTCGACCCGCTGGGGCCGACGAAGAAGATGAGATGACCCTCAGCGCCTGCGTAAACTGGCCCCTGCTTTGGCCGAAGAGCCACATTCATTTGGGGGCGGGGGACACCACCCCACAGACAAGACCGCCAGTCGTGCCGGCGCCAAGCCATGGCAAGAACGCCACAACGCTAGTGGACATGCCGGACATCCCTATGGCACAGGATCCAGACATGCATATGGCACAGGATCCGGACGACGATGACAACGACGACGGTACATTTACCAACGTCGATAAGTACTTTGCCGAACATGGGTACGGTGACGAGTTCTGCGGGCCTCCTTCTCAAGAACCCAACCAAGACGACCGCGATCTAGCTGGTACGACGGAGAAATCCAATTGCAACAGGCGTCGTCTGGCGTTCAGTTCTCAGGAGACGCCTCCAGCTCCCGCCTTCACCGAGCCTCAGATAGCCGAGGTGCAAAATATTATCAGCCCTAACACGCTCAAGAAGGCGGTTTGTGAGCAGAACTCGGTCCCATTACAGCAGATCAAGAAGAAGGGACGGAAACGAAAGACTAACAAGGGCGCCGGTGCGAGCCAGCCGGCACCGAGTATGATCCGTGCTCAGGATGGGCCACCTTCACCTATGGATATCTTGAGGAGGGTGCATGTGGCGGGTAGGGCGATGCTACCGACAAATATGCTCAATGCTGCAACCGGTGCTATGCGGAGTCTGCATGACA
>NW_021245119.1:0-1122 GCF_002162155.2 Triticum dicoccoides | reverse complement strand
CTTGGAAAACCATTTTCAGCTCTTCGAACATCTCATATGCTCCGTGTTGCTCAAAATGCTTTTGGAGCCCCGGTTCTAAGCTGTAAAGCATGCCGCACTGAACGAGGGAGTAATCATCAGCATGTGACTGCCAAGCATTCATAACGTCTTGGTTCTCTGGGATGGGTGCTTCACCTAGCGGTGCTTCTAGGACATATGCTTTCTTGGCAGCTATGAGGATGATCCTCAGGTTCCGGACCTAGTCCGTATAGTTGCTGCCATCATCTTTCAGCTTGGTTTTCTCTAGGAATGCGTTGAAGTTGAGGTTGACATGAGCATTGGCCATTTGATCTACAAGACATATTTGCAAAGGTTTTTAGACTACATGATAATTAAGTTCATCTAATCAAATTATTTAATGAACTCCCACTTAGATTAGACATACCTCTTGTCATCTAAGTGATACATGATCCGAGTCAACTAGGTCGTGTCCGATCATCACGTGAGACGGACTAGTCATCATCGATGAACATCTCTATGTTGATCATATCTTCCATAAGACTCATGTTCGACCTTTCGGTCTCTTGTGTTCCGAGGCCATGTCTGTACATGCTAGGCTCGTCAAGTTAACCTAAGTGTTTTGCATGTGTAAATCTATCTTACACCCGTTGTATGTGGACGTTAGAATCTATCACACCCGATCATCACGTGGTGCTTCGAAACAACGAACTTTCGCAACGGCGCACAATTAGGGGGAACACTTTCTTGAAATTATTATGAGGTATCATCTTATTTACTACCGTCGTTCTAAGCAAATAAGATGCAAAAACATGATAAACATCACATGCAATCAAATAGTGACATGATATGGCCAATATCATATAGCTCCTTTGATCTCCATCTTCGGGGCGCCATGATCATCTTCGTCACCGGCATGACACCATGATCTCCATCATCATGATCTCCATCATCGTGTCTCCATGAAGTTACTCGCCAGCTATTACTTCTACTACTAAGGCTAATGGTTTAGCAATAAAGTAAAGTAATTACATGGCGTTTAATCATTGACACACAGATCATACAATAATTAAGACAACTCCTATGGCTCCTGCCGGTTGTCATACTCATCGACATGCAAGTCCT
>NW_021245118.1:0-1497 GCF_002162155.2 Triticum dicoccoides | reverse complement strand
TGCTCAAATGTCAAAATAAATAAATTAGATTCATCATTTTTTGTTGCAGGTTGCAGATCTTCCGGCTAGATGTGCTTCGCTCACATCAAATTCTTTTTTTTTCTTTGTGCGAAGTTGTTTGCTTCGGTGGTCTCCATTTCTTTTGTCTGAAGCTGCAAATCTGGACGCCGGTAGATATGACTAATTAATTTTTTTGGCCGATGTAAAAGTATGCGTGTGTGCATAGCTTCTTCGCATTTAGTATTGACTGTAAAAAACTTTCTATGTGGAGCTCGAAGGATTATGTGCTTTGTAGATTAACTTTCATAATGTGAAAATTTCCATGTAAGTAATATTATTATTTTGGTTCAGAATTGATTCCACAGTGTGTGCATATGGTGACTATATACACAGAAAACAATTGATTTGTTTTATGTGTGTGAGAAGTAATTTCGTTCAACACTTATCAACTTTTTATCTTTTATGATGAAAACTTTGTTCATGCATGTAGCGCACTTGAGAGATCAATCCGGAGAAACTTTACCCTCATCCATAACAAACTAAGAACTTTGCTAAAGCGTGTAGCACACTTAAGGTATCGGGCAAGAAGGACTCTACCTTTTTTATCTCTTGGGTAGAAACTTTGCTCATGCACGTTGAGCACTTCAGAGATCAATCTGGTAGAACTTTACCGTACTTTGCTCATGCATGTGGCGCACTTAATACATCGAGCACGAAGGACTCTATCAACTTTTTATATCTTATGATGAAAACTTTATTGATGCATCGTAGCGCACTTGAGAAATCGACCCGAAAGAAACTTTACCGTCATCCATAACAATTTAAAAAGTTTTGCTAGAGCGTGTGGCGCACTTAAGCTATAAGGTAATAAGGACTTGTCGGCTTTTTATCTGTTATTTGAAAACTAGGTTGGGTCTCCGTGCGTGAGAACTTTGTTGGTATCGTTGGAAGAACTTTCAATCACATGTGTTTTGTATCTTGCCATAAAACATTTACACCCGACTGGGAAAAAAATGTTCCCTTTTACCGTTGTTAGTACTAATGCCATTGATCAGGACTAGCAGATAAACTACGTACTCCAGTACTTAGGCAACACTCAGCGCAGCATGTAAGGAGTGAGACAGGGATAAAGATGCGGTTTTTATACAATAGCAGCAGCAGCAGATAAGGAGTGAGAGAGTGAGTAGCAGATAAATTAATGGGAGACCGCCCACATCGAAGAAGTAGAGAGGGTGCGTAGGACCTGACCGCAGCAGAATCTACTGACCTGGACCTACAGCGAGTCAAATCAAGTGGAATACAGGGCAATATACTCGGTGTTCAGATTCGTGGGGCGTTGGAATACCATGCAGAACAGACAGCTGTGTGGTCCCGCTGATGTGACTGCACTGTTGATGAACGGCCAAGATACAAGTTGCATATGGAACGCGCTGGTAAAAAACCGCGTCCCAAGCCGTCGCATCGAGCAAGGTGCCGGCTTCGTCCTCTCGTACTTCG
>NW_021245117.1:0-1509 GCF_002162155.2 Triticum dicoccoides | reverse complement strand
ATAATTGGGTTAGATGCACGGTTAGCAATGCAGTGCCATGACTAATTAGCATCTACAATGGACAATGAAAACATTGATGCCCAAAACCCGATTATAGGGTAGGAGAAAGAAGATCTTTGGGCACCGCAGCTGCTGAACATTAAAACCCGATTATAAGGTCGGAGAAAGAAGATTCTGGACACCGCAGCTGTTGAACACTAAAACCTCGATTATAGGGAAGGAGAAAGAAGTTTTTTGGGCACCTGGTGCCATAAAATTGTCACTTGAACATGATTCGTAGCACATTCAAAAATTTCTAACTCTAGTTGAACATGAAACATTTCAACATAATTATACAATATTAGGAAAGACTAGCACTACTACGAACATACTATTAGAGTAGATCATCATAGACCATGACGCCTACGGTATTCGTACAAGTCAAAGCCTTCGTCATTGTCATCGTGGTCATCGAGGTTGCTCACCTCTGGTGGCCGTCGAAGGGGCCTGCCTCGTGCTCATTGCTAGTAGACAATTTCACGTCCTCCGTACTGATACGTCTCCAACGTATCTATAATTTTTGATTGCTCCATGCTACTTTATCTACTGTTTTAGGCAATATTGGGCTTTATTATCCACTTTTATATTATTTTTGGGACTAACCTATTAACCGGAGGCCCAGCCCAGATTTGTTGTTTTATGCCTATTTCAGTGTTTCGAGGAAAAGGAATATCAGACGGAGTCAAAACGGAACGAAATCAACTGGAGAAGTTATTTTTGGAAGGAAAGAAACCCAGGGAACTTGGAGTGCACGTCAGGGGAGATACGGGCTACCCACGAGGGGGGGGGGCGCCCGGGCGGGCCCCCTACCTCGTGGGGCCCCCGTAGCTCCTCCAACATACCCCCTGCACCCATATATACTCTTGTACCCTAAAACTTCCAGAACAGAAGATAGATCAGGAGTTCCGCCGCCGCAAGCCTCTGTAGCCACCAAAAACCAATCGGGACCCTGTTCCGGCACCCTGCTAGAGGGGGATCCCATCACCGGAGGCCATCTTCATCATCCTGGCGCTATCCATGACGGGGAGGGAGTAGTTCACCCTCGGGGCTGAGGGTATGTACCAGTACCTATGTGTTTGATCTCTCTCTTTCTCTCGTGTTCTCTCTCGTGTTCCCTCTGTGGCACGATCTTGATGTATCCCGAGCTTTGCTATTGTAGTTGGATCTTATGATGTTTCTCCCCCTCTACTCTCTTGTGATGAATTGAGTTTCCCCTTTGAAGTTATCTTATCGGATTGAGTCTTTATGAGAACACTTGATGTATGTCTTGCCGTGATTATCTGTGGTGACAATGGGATATCATGTGCCACTTGATGTATGTTTTGGTGACCAACTTGCGGGTTCCACCCATGTACCTATGCATAGGGGTTGGCACATGTTCTTCACTCTCCGAGAAACTTTGGGGCACTATTTGAAGTAGTTTTATGTTGGTTGGATGAATCTGAGATTGTGTGATGCATATCGTATAAT
>NW_021245116.1:0-874 GCF_002162155.2 Triticum dicoccoides | reverse complement strand
TGACGCAACCAAGCTCAAGGAGGAGCTCGATGAAGATCTTGCCCTTTGTGTTGTTTCGTTCTAGTTGATCAGTAGTGGAGCCCAGTTGGGGTCGATCGGGGACCTTTGTCGCATTTGGGGTTCTTCTTTTATTTTGGTTCCGTAGTCGGACCTTGATTGTATCTGGATGATGTAATGCTTTATTCTTGTAATTGTGTGAAGTGGCGTTTGTAAGCCAACTATGTATCTCTTTCCCTTATGTATTACATGGGTTGTGTGAAGATTACCTCACTTGCGACATTGCTTTCAATGCGGTTATGCCTCTAAGTCGTGCTTCGACACGTGGGAGATATAGCCGCATCGAGGGCGTTATATATCTCCTCGTGTCCTGCTATTAAAAAATTTAAACGTATACATCTTTTGGCAGGTCAGCAGGCTATGGCGTATCTGTAGTTGCTGAGACCACAACAGGCTGTCTGATTTCCGCAGATTCTACTGTGAGTTATCCCAATGTTGATGAAATGAGTGAACAATCTGAGAAGCCTGAGATAATGACTCCAGAGGATCTTGGTGAGCAAGTTGCATCGATGCTGCTAGAAGAGGTGGCTCAAGGAGGAGTTGTTGACTCAACACACCAGGTCTGGTATTTCATTCCAGTTTATTCCTTTCTTATATTATTTAGCAGGCTGGTGGCAGATCTTTTTATTTTGTGGCTGATAATTTGTGTTTTCTTTACGCCTCCTGTACGGTTCACAATCACTACTGTTTTTTTTGTCTACTCTGAAGCACTTGGACCGTTCTGCAACAATAATGGTCATTTATTTTGGCTGATGATGTTGTAGGAAGATAAATTGGCAATTCTAGCACTTTTCCCCCTCGAGATCACAGCAGGGGT
>NW_021245115.1:0-1557 GCF_002162155.2 Triticum dicoccoides | reverse complement strand
TGTATCAAGAACCTCTCTTTTAAATGAAAGTGGCATTTTGGAACATCCGGGATTTCGGTGCTAGGATTAACTGGAGCCTGAAATGGGATTTGTTGACGGCCTATTTTTTTAGCTATTGCCAATGGTCGGCACTGTAGGTGTTCGATTAAGTTTGATTATTGATGGGATCTGAATTGATGATTCAAACATTATTCTGGGGCATTTGCATGATTTCTTTGCTGGCCTGTTAGCTGGTAGGCCAGCTTCTGGCTTTGTGATTTCCACTTGAGAGAATTCCTTATTTAACACTGTCTTAAATTTTGTTTCCGTATTTGACACTGAAAATATTTCTCTTCCTTATCTATCATCGAGGTTAAATTTTATGCCTTTTATAACACTTCTGTCTTCCGTCTATTTTGAGCCTTAACGGTGTTAAATGAAACCTGAAAAGACCCTTTTGCCCCTAATGTGATTTTTCACCAAAATTTCAATACATGCATGCATGCATGTATGATTAGCTGGGTGTATTGGGTGTATACGCATACAAGACGGCACACGAATACCCGAATACGCATGCGCACATTGTATGGTGCGGGCACATGTGAGGCAGAGCTAATTAGCTTAGGTTACATGCAGCAACCCGTCAAAAAAAAGTTTACATGCAGCAATGAATCCATCAAGAGATAGCACACGTACGAGCACATGCACACACCAGCTTCATGACCAATCGTGCATATATATTTAGGCGACTACTAGGCGCGGGCGCGCAGGCCCAACAGTTGGGCCGGTCGCGCCCCAGCCACCTGATGCAGCGCAGCACAGCCGTTCGATCTGGCTCTCACGTCCTCTTCTCCCCCGCCCCTCGCCTTTCTCTTCTTCCCGAGTGACACGGCTGTCCCCAAGCCCGCGCCGATTACCCCGAGCGAGCGACCCCCGCGCCGATTACCCCGAGCAAGACAGCCGGCCTCGAAGCTCGCCGTCTCGCCCGCTTACCATCCTTGCCGGGCAGCCGCGGTTCCAGCAAAAAACAACGATCCTACCTTGCAGCAAAACACAACTACAGTTTCCAACTCTGCCGTGGTGGCCAATGCAGGTCGCTGCAGTCACAGTTCTAGCACACACAGACGCGGGTTGCAGCACTCCCCGACCACAGTCCCAGCTCACCGCCCCCATGGTTTCCATCTCGTCGTGGTGACCGTCGTGCTCACCACGGTGACTGCCTCGCTCACCGCGGTCACCGGTTCCAGCAAAAACAGTTCACGGTTACAGCTCCCCCACACTACGGTTGTAGCATTCACGTCGTCGTCGTGGCGCCTTACCAGCGAGGTAGTAACAAAAACAAATGCCGGTTGCAGCGCCTCAGGACGTCGGTTGTAGCTCCTCGAGACGTCGGTAGCAACACCCCGCCGCGTGGATCATCGACCGTCGTCCATGGTTTTAACATTCCTAGTCCATGCTTGTACCACCTGTCAAAAGGCTTATAGCTCATCCGTACGTCGGTGGCAACCCTCGCGGCGGTTCCAACTGAAAAGATGTTCACTGTGGCTGTACGAAAAAACCAGTTTGCCGGTATCAGCT
>NW_021245114.1:0-1191 GCF_002162155.2 Triticum dicoccoides | reverse complement strand
AAATGAGGTTAGCGGAGATGCAAAACCAATCATTCGTGTGGTAAAATACCCAACAACTGGATGCATCATGCTCATCATTAGAAAGTACAAGGGAGCATTTCATAGTATGGAGGCATATGATGATGCAAGGACAACCAAATACAATAGGCTCAATCAAGCAAGCATGCATCACAAGTAAAGTGTCCAAGTCTCCACGATCAATAAGCATAGATGCAACAATTGGAGGCAAGCGACAATGAACAAAATATATCATGTGAGAGGCATGGACATATACGTCATCAACCCAAGAAAGCAAGGAAAAATGGAACATGGGTGATGCGACAAAGCAAGCAATCATGTGAATCAAGGCAAGCAAGCTAGTATTGCGAAGATGCAACATACTCGAAAGAATATTGTCAAGTATGTCATGTGTGCAAATGGTGGGCATGAGTAATGCACAAGACATATCACAAGCATGAAAGGATGATATGAGCAAAATAGCATCAATAGCATGAGGCACATGATAACCATGGCAATAGCAACAAGGATCTCCACCAAGCATGCAAATACACATAGGATTAACATAATTGTGAATCATGGGTAGATGCAAGCAAGGGTCACAATTGCATGGAAAAGGCATAGAAGCAAGCATAGCATGCAAAGTGAACATGGTAAAATGAGCAAGAAGCGAGAAGCGGTATATAGCCCATAGCCGTGTGAGAGCCAAGTGAAAGAGATGCGCGTAGTCGTTGCGCGAAGAGAGTGGTGGAAAGGATAGTTCACGGGATCCCAAGTCATCTTTGCTCTCAAGAGCTCGTTTCGTCAACTCTTGGGATTGAGAGGTTGACGAGTATACGTGAGTACCTACAAAAAACAAAGACAAAGGGAAAATTGTGGGTGCGTGGTAGATGTACACATCACCCATCATGATGCGCACGTACTTGTGTTGGTTAGCACAAAATAGACAATGCTCAAATAAATGAGATGCGTGATATAGAAACATGTCATCCATCATGATAGGTTTGTTGTTATGTATAGCATAATGGAGACTCAAATTGTGTAATGCATATGCATCACAAGAAATATGTAGAGCATTGTTATTCATGGAATGCATACGGTGCAAGCAATTATGATAATCATGCAATGTATGGAATGCATCAAAATCTCCTAATATGTATGAGGAAACTATGGGGGTCTCCTCCTGAGCATTAA
>NW_021245113.1:0-691 GCF_002162155.2 Triticum dicoccoides | reverse complement strand
CGCCTTTTCAGTTAAAGAAAATAAAAGAAAATGATGGAAATGTCAAAAAAATAAAAGGAAATAAGTTTCCCATGTGATATGTGGTCTACTTGTTGGGAAAATTTACAAATATGAATTTTGACTTTATTTGCAAAATATCTCTGGAATTTGTAAAATGGGCATAACTTTTGCATACGACCTCGGATTAAAAAGTTTTTTATATTAAAAATCATCTACTCGAAAAGTTACATCCAAATTTAACTTTTCAGAGTAGCTCCAACCTTAGATCCAAATTGGGTTATTTGATTGTGGATCTTTTTATCCAAATTTTCAATTAACTCAACACTGGCAACTTTATTTTCAATAATTTCAAGCCTTTGCATTACATGTTCTAGAGTTAAGATAGTTCCGTTAACCAAGAGAGGTGGTGGACCAAACAAATCTAACATAGCATTATAGGCATCAAAAGTGTGGCTACCCAAGAAATTCCCTCCGATAATGGCATCAAGAATACATATATTCCAAGGAGTAATGCCTACATAAAAATTGCGAAGGAGGACGGAAGTAGATTGCTTCCTAGTAGATCTATTTTGAGTATTGCAAATTCTATGCCAAGCATCTTTTAAGTTTTCTCCCTCCCTTTGTTTAAAATTGAGAACTTCATGATCGGGAGTATTAACAATAATAGGAGGACTAGCCATAGCGAAGAGCA
>NW_021245112.1:0-4207 GCF_002162155.2 Triticum dicoccoides | reverse complement strand
AAACCGTTGTTAGGCTATGTTACCGCTTTGCTCAGCCCCTCTTATACCGTAGCTAGTTGTAGGTGAAGATGAAGTTTGTTCCTTGTTGGAACATGGATTATTGTTGGGATATCATTATTATTATATCTCGTTTACTTTAATGCACCTATATACTTGGTAAAGGTTGGAAGGCTCGGCCTTATGCCTGGTGTTTTGTTCCACTCTTGCCGCCCTAGTTTCCGTCATACCGTTATGTTCCTTGATTTTGCGTTCCTTACGCGGTTGGATTATAATGTGAACCCCTTGACAGTTCGCTTTGAATAAAACTCCTCCAGCAAGGCCCAACCTTGGTTTTACCATTTGCCACCTAAGCCTTTTTCCCTTGGGTTCTGCAGACTCAAGGGTCATCTTTATTTTAACCCCCCCGGGCCAGTGCTCCCCTGAGTGTTGGTCCAAAAAGAGCCACTTGCAGCGCCACCTCGGGGAAACTTGAGGTTTGGTTTTAGTTGTACGTAGTGTTCATCTGGTGTGCCCTAAGAATGAGATATGTGCAGCTCCTATCGGGATTTGTCGGCACATTTGGGCGGCTTTGCTGGTCTTGTTGTACCATTGTCAAAATTTCTTGTAACTGGGATTCCGAGTCTGATCGGGTCTTCCTGGGAGAAGGAATATCCTTCGTTGACCGTGAGAGCTTGTGATGGGCTAAGTTGGGACACCCCTGCAGGGTTTTGAACTTTCGAAAGCCATGCCCGCGATTATGGGCAGATGGGAATTTGTTAATGTCCGGTTGTAGAGAACTTGACACTTAACTTAATTAAAATGCATCAACCGCGTGTGTAGCCGTGATGGTCTCTTTCCAGCGGAGTCCGGGAAGTGAGCAGGGTCCTTGTGTTATGCTTGAACGTAAGTAGTTTCAGGATCACTTCTTGATCACTTCTAGTTCACGACCGTTGCATTTGCTTCTCTTCTCGCTCTTATTTGTGTATGTTAGCCACCATATATGCTAGTGCTTGCTACAGATCCACGTCACTACCCTTTCCTACCTTTAAGATTAAAAAGTCTTGATAGCGAGGATGTGAGATTGCTGAGTCCTCGTGACTCACAGATACTTCCAAACAGTTGCAGGTGCCGATGATACCAGTGCAGGTGACGCAACCAAGCTCAAGGAGGAGCTCGATGAAGATCGTGTTCGTTGTGTTGTTTTGTTTCTAGTTGATCAGTAGTGGAGCCCAGTCGGGGCGATCGGGGATCTAGCATTAGGGGTTGTCTTGTTTTATTTTGGTTCCGTAGTCGGACCTTGATTGTATTCTGGATGATGTATGATATATTAATGTATTGTGTGAAGTGGCGATTGTAAGCCAATTCTTTATCCCATTCTTATTATTACATGGGATGTGTAAAGATTACCCCTCTTGCGACATGCCTACTATGCGGCTATGCCTCTAAGTCATGCTCCGACACGTGGGAGATATAGCCGCATATTGGGTGTTACAAGCAGGTAAATGATTAAAAGATAATTTTTGATGTGGAATGCTACCTAGCATAATCTTGATCATATAATCTAATCATGGCATGAATATTAAGACACAAGTGATTCAAAGCAATAGTCTATCATTTGACATAAAGACAATAATACTTCAAGCATACTAATAAAGCAATCATGTCTTTCTCAAAATAACATGGCCAAAGAAAGTCACCCCTACAAAAACATATAGTCTGGCTATGCTCCATCTTCATCACACAAAGTATTTTATCATGCACAACCCCGATGACAAGCCAAGCAATTGTTTCATACTTTTAATGTTCTCAAGCCTTTTCAACTTTCACACAATACATGAGCGTGAGCCATGTATATAGCACTATAGGTAGAATAGAATATGATGGTGGAGGTTGTGTGGAGAAGACAAAAAGGAAGAAAGTCACACATTGACGCGGCTAATGAACAGGCTATGGAGATGCCCATCAATTGATGTCAATGCGAGGAGTAGGGATTGCCATGCAACAGATGCACTAGAGCTATAACTGTATGAAAACCCACAAATGAAACTAAGTGGGTGTGCATCCAACTTGGTTGCTCATGAAGACATCGGGCATTTGAGGAAGCCCATCATCGAAATATACAAGCCATGTTCTATAATGAAAATTCCCACTAGTATATGAAAGTGATAACTCAAGAGACTCTCTATATGAAGAACATGGTGCTACTCTGAAGCACAAGTGTGGTAAAAGGATAGTAGCATTGCCCCTTCTCTCTTTTTCTCATTTTTTTATTTTTTGGTGGGCTTCTTTGGCCTTTTTTGTGGGATTCTTTGGCTTCTTTTATTTTTTGTAAAGTCCGAAGACTCATCCCAACTTGTGAGGCAATCATAGCTTCCATCATCCTTTCCTCACATGGGACAATGCTCTAATAATGATGATCATCACACTTTTATTTACTTACAACTCAATATTACAACTCGATATCTAGAACATGACTCTATATGAATGCCTTTGGCAGTGTACAAGGATGTACAATGATCTAGCATAGCAAAGATATCAAAAAACAGGCAAGCCATGAAAATATCATGCTAGCTATCTTATGATCATGCAAAGCAATATGACAATGAATGCTCAAGTCATGTATATGATGATGATGGAAGTTGCATGGCAATATATCTCGGAATGGCTATCGAAATGCCATGATAGGTAGGTATGGTGGTTGTTTTGAAGAAGATATAAGGAGGCTTATGTGTGATAGAGCGTATCACAGCACGGGGTTTGGATGCACCAGCGAAGTTTGCACTGACTCTCAAGGTGAGAAAGGGCAATGCACAGTACCGAAGAGGCTAGCAATGGTGGAAGGGTGAGAGTGTGTATAATCCATGGACTCAACATTAGTCATAAACTCACATACTTATTGCAAAAAATTATTAGCTATCAAACAAAGTACTACACACATGCCCCTAGGGGAATAGATTGGTAGGAAAAGAACATCGCTCGTCCCCGACCGCCACTCATGAGGAAGACAATCAAAAACAAATCATGCTCCGACTTCGTCACATAACGGTTCGCCATGCGTGCATGCTTCGGGAATCACAAACCTTAACACAAGTATTTCTACCAGTCCACAATTACTCACAAGCATGACTCTAATATCACCATCTTTATATCACAAAACTATTGCAAGGAATCAAACATATCATATTCAGTGATCTATAAGTTTTATGTATGATCTTATGACTAACCATGTGAATGATCAATTCATGATGACTCTCTAAATAGATGTAAGTGAAGCAAGAGAGTTTATTTCTTTCTACAAAATATATGCCCACGCTCTAACAAATATAAGTCAAGCAAAAGAGCATTCTACAAATGGCGGTTTTCTATGCATAGAGAAACAGGCAATCCAAACTTCAAATGATCTAGGTGAAGCACATGAAGCATTCTATAAAGCCATACTCAAAGATATAAGTGAAGTGCATGAAGCATTCTATAAATCAACCAAGGACCATCTCATACCAGCATGGTGCATTATGAAAAAGAAAATTAAAAAGTACACGACGCTCTAAGATTTATGCATATCATGTGATGAATAAAAATATAGCTCCAAGTAAAATTACCGATGATCGTTAGAAGAAAAGAGGGGATGCCTTTCGGGGAGGCATCCCCAAGCTTAGTTGCTTGGGAGTCCTTGAGTATTACCTTGGGGTGCCTCGGGAATCCCCAAGCTTAGGCTCTTGCCACTCCTTATTCCTTCATCCATCGTGATCTCACCCAAAACTTGAAAACTTCAATCACACAAAATGTAACATCCCAAATTTTCAATTTGGAATGTTATGCATAGATCATTCATGCATATCATATTTTATTGCATTTTGTTTCGCTATCCTCAAAACCCTAAGCAACTCAAGGACCCTCGGAGAGAGTTGGAGATTTCCTTGTTTTCATATTTGAGTTTTATCAAATATTGAAATGAGGATTGTTGGTTTTAATCATTTTTCTCTCCGAAAATATTTCATATTAAAATATATGAGAGGAGATAATATGACTTCTCCAAAATAAATGAAATATTGGAGGAAACATATTAAAATCAAATATTTGATTTTATTCGGAGTTTATTGCTATTTTATTTGAATTAGAAAAATTGCACCTTTTTCAAAGTTGCATTTTAGGGCCAAGAAAATGTTCATTTTGTTCTAAATATTTTATTTAGACGGTGAAAATTTGTTTTGGCGTTTTTAGTTTTTTT
>NW_021245111.1:0-4194 GCF_002162155.2 Triticum dicoccoides | reverse complement strand
ACCACTATTTTTCAAGGAAAAGAATTTAGGCAAATTTTATTTTTCATTGAAGTGGTCATGTTATATCTTTTCATTGAAGTTGTTCGATTGTGCCCAAGTGGCTTTGTTGTTTCCAGGGAATGATGCTGAGTGGCCTATGTGTTGCCGGAATGTTGATTCATTTCTGTTTCGGCAAATTTCAGGTTCTCGATTTGTCCACTTTTTAGCAAAGGTCATGCCGAAATTTCCCGTGAATTTCGGCATGACTTGTGCTACAAACTAGGACATATCGAGTGCCCGGGATTTTCCGCACCAGGAAGGAGTCAACATTCCTGCAAAACAATAGTCCTTTTTTATGTCATTATTCATTTTATTAGGTCTAGAATTAATTGACTAGATTTAATCATAGGAAACATGGCTAGCAACGATGAAGGATAGGGTTCTGGTGATTGCGACGACGTCTACCGGGCGGTAGATGAATTTTTTAGCTTTACCGACGATCAACAGATGTTGTTGCTGGGCCCACCGGTGGCATCGGGGACTGAGACCGACACGCAGACCGGTGCTGAGACTGACACGCAGACCGGTGCTGAGACTGAGACCGGCGCTGAGATTCAGACCGACATCGAGACCGGCGCTGAGACCGGTGCTGCCTCGGGGAGCGGAGCCGGTGTAGAACCGAAAGCAAAGAGGCAACGGGTTCCTAACAAACTCAGGATATGTTGTTTCTATTTTTGCCAAGTCTGTCTCTTTCTGTTGCTCAACTATATATGTTGCATATCATCGACTCATGTGACGATGTAGGTGCATAGATCATAGATGGCGAAGAAGTGCTATGCCAGGAGTATATATACGGCAAGTGGCCGGAGTGTCAGGCTCAGGTGTACCAATTTTCGGTTTCCGAGCGACACGCAGTACTTCGTTTAGGTTCACGCTAATGTGAGAGAGGGATACGAACTCATGTACTCAAAGTGATAGCTATTCTCGCGTATATCATTGTTGAGATGGATGACGATGTATTTGCAAGTAATCGAGACTTGTATCGCTATTTTCGAGATTGATGACGAGAGACCACTTTGTGTTGGATGATGATTATGATGATGACATGATTTGATGAGACTAATTGTATGTATATGCTATGATTACATTTGTATGTGGATGATATGCTAAAGATTATTGTATAAAGCCTATTCAAATACAAAACAAATAAAAAACAAATATGCAGGAAAACAACTAATAAAACTAGTAGTAGCGAGGGGGGAAATTTAGCAGTAGCGCCGACTTACCAGTAGCGCTTCCTGCTGAAAAGCGCTGCAGATAATATCAGTAGCGCCATTTTCCAAAGAGCGCTACAGCTATTCATCAGTAGCAGTAGCGTGGGTCAACAGGCGCTACTGCTATACGTTAGCTGTAGCGCCTTATTAGTAGCGCCGGTACCCGCGCTAATGAGAGGGCCAAAACCCGCGCTGCTGCTAGGCTTTTCCCTAGTAGTGATATGGTGGGTGTATGATACCGGAGAAAAGTGTGCGGTATTAGAGAGGCTAGCAAAGGCGGAAAGGTGAGAGTGCGTATAATCCATGGACTCAACATTAGTCAAAAGAACTCATATACTTATTGCAAAAATTTAGAAGCCATCAAAAATCAAGTACTACGCGCATGCTCCTAGGGGGATAGATTGGTAGGAAAAGAGCATCGCTCGTCCCCGACCGCCACTCATAAGCATGCACAAGCCAGGTACATTTCATGTTTCAAATTTGTTACACAACTTTAACCATACGTGCATGCTACGGGACTTGAAACTTCAACACAAGCATTTTCTAAAATTCACAATTACTCAACTAGCACGACTTTGATATTATCACTTCCATATCTCAAAACAATTATGAAGCATCAAACTTATCTTAGTATTCAATTCACTCAAAAGAAAGTTTCACATATCTTGAACACCAAGTATATTAATATTAAGCAAATTACCATGCTAATAACAACACTCAAAATAATCTAAGTTAAGCATGAGAGATCAATAGTTTCTTTAAAACAAATCCACCACCGTGCTCTAAAAGATCTAAGTGAAGTACTAGAGCAAAAAATTATCACGCTCAAAAGATATAAGTGAAGTACTATGAGCAAAACTATCAAGCTCAAAAGATATAAGTGAAGCACATAGAGTATTCTAGCAAATTCCAGTTCATGTATGGATCTCTCAAAAGGTGTGTACAGCAAGGATGATTGTGGTAAACTAACAATCAAAGACGCAAATGTTACAAGACGCTCCAAGCAATACACATAACATGTGGTGAATAAACATATAGCTCCAAGTAAATTACCGATGGAAGTAGAAGAAAGAGGGGATGCCTTCCGGGGCATCCCCAAGCTTTAACTTCTTGGTGTCCTTGGATTATATTGGGGGAGCCATGGGCGTCCCCAAGCTTAGGCTCTTGCCACTCCTTGTTCCATAATCCATCAAAAGAATTCACCCAAAACTTGAAAACTTCACAACACAAAACTCAATAGAAATCTCGTGAGCTCCGTTAGTGAAAGAAAACAAAAGACTACTTCAAATTACTGTAATTAACTCATTCATTATTTATATTGGTGTTACACCTACTGTATTCCAACTTCTCTATGAATTATAAACTATTTTACTAGCCATAGATTCATCAAAATAAGCAAACAACACACGCAAAACAGAATCTGTCAAAAACAGAACAGTCTGTAGCAATCTGTAACTAACGCAAATTTCTGGAACTCTAAAAATACTACCAAACTAGGAAGTCCTGGAAAATTTATCTATTTAACAGAGGCAAAAAGAATCAATGCAAAAACACGTTCCTGTGATTTAACAAAATTATATTCGTGCGTGCAAAGTTTCTGTTTTTCAGCAGAATCAAATCAACTATCATCGTAGGTTATCCTATAAGTTCTACTTGGCACAAACACTAATTAAAACATAAAACCACATCCAAACAGAGGCTAGATGGATTATTTATTCCTAAACAGAGACAAAAACAAAAAATAAAATAAAATAAAATTGGGTTGCCTCCCAACAAGCGCTATCGTTTAACGCCCCTAGCTAGGCATAAAAGCAAGGATAGATCTAGGTTTTGCCATCTTTGGTAGGCAATAGATAAGTGGCTCTCATGATAGATTCATATGGTAATTTTATTTTCTTTCTAGGGAAGTGTTCCATGCCCTTCTTTAAGGGAAATTGGAATCTAATATTCCCATCCTTCATATCAATAATTGCACCAACCGTTCTAAGGAAAGGTCTACCAAGAATAATGGGACATGAAGGATTGCAATCTATATCAAGAACGATAAAATCTACGGGCACATAATTCCTATTTGCAACAATAATAACATCATTAATTCTTCCCATAGGCTTTTTAATAGTAGAATCCGCAAGATGCAAGTTTAGAGAGCAATCATCAAAGTCACGAAAATCTAGCAAATCACAAAAAGTTTTGGGAATAGTAGAGACACTAGCACCCAAATCACACAAAGCATGAAACTCATAATCTTTAATTTTAATTTTAATAGTAGGTTCCCACTCATCATAGAGTTTTATAGGGATAGAAACTTTCAACTCAAGTTTTTCATCATAAGATTGCATCAAGGCATCAACAATGTGTTCGGTAAAGGCCTTATTTTGACTATAAGCATGAGGAGAATCTAGCATGGATTGCAACAAGGAAATACAACCAATCAAAGAGCAATTTTCATAATTAAATTCCTTGAGATCCAAAATAGTGGGTTTAGCAACATCTAGGTTTTTATTTCTTTCGATCCCACTTTCAACAATTTCATCATCAAGATCTAGAAACTCCGAATTCTTAGAACGCCTTCTAGGTAAAGGAAGATCATATTCAGTTTCATCAAGATTCATATTGCAAAACAAAGATTTAATAGGGGACACATCAATGACTTTTAGATCTTCATCTTGATTTTCATAAGAATTCGGTTTAGCGGCCATCTTATTGACTAAGGTAGCTTGCATATCCGAAATTTCAGCAGTCATCTTTTCAAGACGAGCAATTTGGGCTCGTATACCATCAAATTCTTTAGACATATCATCGAGTTCTTTATTCATATAACTCATAAAACCTTTTTGTTCCTTAAGCTTGTTTCTAAAGAAAGTATTATGCTCAAATTGCAAAACCATAAACTTTCTGACATTACTTTCGATCTCCTCTAGCCTTTTAAGGTGAAGATCAC
>NW_021245110.1:0-2049 GCF_002162155.2 Triticum dicoccoides | reverse complement strand
ACGCTACTGCTAACTTTTCCCCCTCGCTACTACTAGTTTTATTAGTTTTCATATTAGTTTTTATTTGAATAGGCTTTATACAATAATCTTTAGCATATCATACACATACAAATGTAATCATAGCATATACATACAATTAGTCTCATCAAATCATGTCATCATCATAATCATCATCCAACACAAAGTGGTCTCTCGTCATCATCTCGAAAATAGCGATACAAGTCCTCAGTTACTTGCAAATACATCGTCATCCATCTAAACAATGGTATACGCGAGAAGAGCTATCACTTTGAGTACATGAGTTCGTATCCCTCTCTCGCATTAGCGTGAACCTAAACTAACTACTGCCTGTCGCTCGGAAACCGGAAACCAGTAACAACTAGGCCTGACACTCCGGCCACTCGTCGTATATATACTCTTGGCGTAGCACTTCTTTGCCATCGATGATCTATGCACCTGCATCGTCACATGAGTCGATGATATGCAACATATATAGTTGAGCAACACAAAGAGACAGACTTGGCAAAAATAGAAACAACATATCATAAGCATAAATAACAAAGTTCATTGTACCCAAAATGCCCTAACTAGAGTGATCTTCGCTAGTCGAGGAGGAGGATGGTTTAATTACATCACAAATAAAGTTTCACTGCGCATAACTCAAAGTTTTGTCATGCAGAAAGTATGGACTAAACAGACACATTGTCATATATCGACAATCACTCCAACATGCTGTGCCATCCATCGAGGTCAGGGAGATAGTCCTCGAGCTTAGTGAAAGGCTTCATGTCGAGATGCTGAGAGGCTATCCATGTTCGGACGTCTTCCCGCGACATTTGTCCTTCTTCGTAGGCTATCCATGATGGTTTGGGCAAGTTCGTGCTGGATGTGATAGAACTCAGCTCGAAGTGGATGATCCTCCATATCTCCTACGTTCTTTGCCCATTGCAGAATATGGGCATCGCCGGATCTAGGTTACATGCGAAGGTTCTGGTGATCCCGTCTGTACTCCAGCATGTGGTGTAGGACATAGAATCCATCATTAAGAGAATTGTTCTGTTGCTGGATGCAGCAGAAGTCGGTCTTATGGGCGAAGGCGACCCTGCCGCCCCTTCTCTTCTTGTCCCTGACCACTCCACCCCTTGCTTGGTAGTAAAACATAGCACTGTCGAGAACATCCTTGATGTGGGTGTAATCCTTTTTGTGAATGTTCTTCGACGAGTCCAAGTAAAGAGCATGGGAGAATTGGGGGTATAGGATGATGAGGACGGCGCGCCCGCCGCTGCGCAAAATAAGTACACCTCAAATTACTTAGCCTCCACCGTGCAAATGAATGATTGAAATCGAAGGAAGGATAGCAGCGCAGATGACTTACACGGGATGATAAGGCACGAGAATCGCCCCCTTGTCCTTATTGGCGAGCATGAAATTGACGATGTATTCCCTCGCGTATACACGGTGCTCTGCGCAGACTCCCAAGAAGCCCTCGTCCATGTAGTACGGGTCAGCGACACAGATATGAGATATCTGCTCAACCCCGATGATGTAGTTCATGTGCAAGGCATAAAGGCGGACAAACGTAAAATCCAGCTTCTTCACGTGAAACATGTCGAATATGTAATCAAATCGGAGGAAGAACTTATCCGCGGGGAAGCTGTCGACGTATGACCTTTGCCGCGGAACGTTAACCACGTAGAGTGGGTATCCTGGATCTGTCGAGGCGATGAGGCCTTTCTCTACCCGCAACACATCGTCATGAAGTCTCCTCAGATCGCCGAATCTGGCCTGTAGCGCTGTTGCAGGTAGGATTGGTTGACCGGGGATATGCCATTTATCCGCATCGGGAATATCTATACGGTCCTGAAACCGAGACTACTGAGGCGGCTGGATCATAGAATCAGATTTTTTGCCTTTCCTCGCTCTCTTCCTAGACTTCTTTACTACCAGAAGGTCGTCCATAATACGTTGAGACGGCAATTCAGGCACCGACTCATGACGCTCAAACCCAGAGGAGGCGCCAGTATAGACATACTTTTCAGCGCCACCGTC
>NW_021245109.1:0-737 GCF_002162155.2 Triticum dicoccoides | reverse complement strand
CGAATTGGGTGATTCTTTTTTTGTTGGAAACTAGATTTCGTGCACTTTCCAACCCAATTGGAATCACCTTCAAATTCGTCCGGAGCGTTGAGTTGTGGACGAAACAATCTGATGCTGCAGCAGAATCCGAGTCAAACTACAAGTCCAAAGGTGTTACATCACCTCCACTTGGGCCCATTGGCCTTGTACGACCTAGATTTAGTTTTAGGCTGCCTTGGGACGTCCTCCCACCTCCTTGGCCGCCACCCCTTGCTCCTATATAAGTAGATCCATCTAGTAGCTTTTCCTTGGGATTTGTTTAGTTAAAAGTTAGCCATTGCAACTTCGTGTACTTCGTTTGTGTCCAACGACCAGACCAAGACCGCTTACGGATCCCCACCATTATCAATACCTCATATATATTTGCAATATTCAGATTGCTTTATCATATTCTTGCTCGTTCTTCGATTGCTTGCAGGAATAAACCTTCGTGGTCAGGCTGACCGTGCTTCTGGCATCGTCAGTAACCTCAGGAGATTGGTTTAGCGATTGCTAAGGCGCAACGTCGTGCACGTTTGTAGTCGGATCGTCAAAGTCGTCTTCACCAAATCGATAGTTATCATCTCATCGAAAGATCGGGACACCCTCGCCTCTATCACAACCACCATTACCTGCCAAGAGCGCACCTGCGGGGCCTGCACAGCGTTCTTCTTCTTCCATGGCATCAACAGGGCACACAAGTGATATTATTTGTCGTC
>NW_021245108.1:0-960 GCF_002162155.2 Triticum dicoccoides | reverse complement strand
CTTTCACAACTTGACTTTAAAATATTTGGTTTGGAGACCATCAAAGATCAATATGTTCATGATGCTGAATTTAAAGATGTATTGCAGAATTGTAAGGAAGGGAGAACTTGGAACAAGTTCGTTCTTAACGATGGATTTGTGTTTCGTGCTAACAAGCTATGCATTCCAGCTAGCTCCGTTCGTCTTTTGTTGTTGCAGGAGGCGCATGGAGGAGGATTAATGGGACACTTTGGCGTCAAGAAGACGGAGGATATACTTGCTACACATTTCTTTTGGCCAAAGATGAGACGGGATGTTGAGCGTTTTGTTGCTCGCTGCACTACATGTCAAAGAGCTAAGTCACGACTCAATCCTCATGGTTTATATATGCCTTTGCCTGTACCCAGTGTTCCTTGGGAGGATATATCTATGGACTTTGTTTTAGGTTTACCTCGAACAAAGAAGGGGAGGGATAGCATATTTGTTGTCGTGGATAGGTTCTCGAAAATGGCACACTTTATACCATGTCATAAAAGCGATGATGCTGTTAATGTTGCTGATTTGTTCTTTCGTGAAATTATTCGCTTACATGGTGTGCCAAATACTATTGTTTCAGATCGTGATACTAAATTTCTTACCACTTTTGGAGATGTTTATGGGCTAAGTTGGGGACTAAGCTGCTTTTTAGTACTGCTTGTCACCCCCAAACTGATGGACAAACTGAAGTAGTCAATAGAACATTGTCTACTATGCTTAGGGCTGTTTTGAATAATAACAAGAAAATGTGGGAAGAATGCTTGCCTCATATTGAATTTGCTTATAATCGTTCATTGCATTCTACTACTAAGATGTGCCCTTTTGAAATTGTGTATGGTTTCCTACCTCGTGCACCTATTGATTTGTTGCCTCTTCCATCTTCAGAGAAGGTTAATTTTGATGCTAAAGAACGTTCTGAATTGATTTTAAAAATGCATGAGTTAA
>NW_021245107.1:0-1096 GCF_002162155.2 Triticum dicoccoides | reverse complement strand
TGGCTATGCGGTGGCAATGCCTAAGTGGGATAAGTCTGAGAAAGAGATGGAGGATGCAGGTGCCACTCCGGTTACTAAGAGCTGGCCCCCCAGGGTCAGGACATGGTTCTATGCGCATGGGGGGATTTGGACCCGAAGACAGGCAATGTTTCGACGAGGGCAAGTCTGAAGGGAGCCGACGATGCGATACTTGTTGCAATAGAAGAGGCACGATCGGGGGTGTTCCAGCCCAACAGAGAGAACGACAAGCTTACGCGTGCCCTGGGAAATCCTGAACACCCGGGAAGAACACGAGGCAAGGGCGCTATTCCGTGGTATGAGGGGTTTTCAGACTGGAACACCGACTACAGAACCCGTGCGAGAAAGAAGATTGCGGAGGAGAAGAAGAGGAAGATGGAGGAGGAGCAGAGGAAGCGGGACTATGAACGCCTTCAAGGCCTAGAAGCAAGTCAAGCGGAATTGGTAGTCAAATTCCAGCGGCAGCAGGAGCAGATCGACTACATTACCCAGCAAAGGGGGTCTCAGCAGCTGCAGCAGCTAGCGAATGATCCAGCATTGGATAGCACCGCCCCATCCATGCCGAGAAGCAGCGTGGGTTCCGCCCCGGACGACGCAATGCTGGGTAGATACCCCGTGGATGACATCACGGAGAACACTAGCTGCGAGCTACACGTCAAAATGAAGAACATATCCATGAAGGTGGCGGACGGCGTTGCTTTTCCAGTTACCCCCAAAGCAACCTACCATTGCATCCCGATTCCAGAGGGCTATGCTCGTGTCATGGTTGACGAGGTGGTGGACCCATATTCGGGGCTAGAGCTTGACATTCCTGGAGGTGACGACGAGCGCTTTCTCGGAGACGCCAACCATCATATCATCCTATGGAAAAAGGATTGCATCATCTTTCGAAGGCCACCGACACCGTGTCATCCGACTCCTCGTCGAAGTCCGCCACCGAGTCAGCAGTCTCCCGCTCCTGCAAGTCCACCAAGTCCGGCAAAGTGTCAGGCCACTCCTCCTCCAAGTCCGGCAAAGTATCAGGCCACTCCTCCTCCTCCAAGTCCGCCACAGCGTCAGACGTCCACTCCTCCTCCAA
>NW_021245106.1:0-4207 GCF_002162155.2 Triticum dicoccoides | reverse complement strand
AAACCGTTGTTAGGCTATGTTACCGCTTTGCTCAGCCCCTCTTATACCGTAGCTAGTTGTAGGTGAAGATGAAGTTTGTTCCTTGTTGGAACATGGATTATTGTTGGGATATCATTATTATTATATCTCGTTTACTTTAATGCACCTATATACTTGGTAAAGGTTGGAAGGCTCGGCCTTATGCCTGGTGTTTTGTTCCACTCTTGCCGCCCTAGTTTCCGTCATACCGTTATGTTCCTTGATTTTGCGTTCCTTACGCGGTTGGATTATAATGTGAACCCCTTGACAGTTCGCTTTGAATAAAACTCCTCCAGCAAGGCCCAACCTTGGTTTTACCATTTGCCACCTAAGCCTTTTTCCCTTGGGTTCTGCAGACTCAAGGGTCATCTTTATTTTAACCCCCCCGGGCCAGTGCTCCCCTGAGTGTTGGTCCAAAAAGAGCCACTTGCAGCGCCACCTCGGGGAAACTTGAGGTTTGGTTTTAGTTGTACGTAGTGTTCATCTGGTGTGCCCTAAGAATGAGATATGTGCAGCTCCTATCGGGATTTGTCGGCACATTTGGGCGGCTTTGCTGGTCTTGTTGTACCATTGTCAAAATTTCTTGTAACTGGGATTCCGAGTCTGATCGGGTCTTCCTGGGAGAAGGAATATCCTTCGTTGACCGTGAGAGCTTGTGATGGGCTAAGTTGGGACACCCCTGCAGGGTTTTGAACTTTCGAAAGCCATGCCCGCGATTATGGGCAGATGGGAATTTGTTAATGTCCGGTTGTAGAGAACTTGACACTTAACTTAATTAAAATGCATCAACCGCGTGTGTAGCCGTGATGGTCTCTTTCCAGCGGAGTCCGGGAAGTGAGCAGGGTCCTTGTGTTATGCTTGAACGTAAGTAGTTTCAGGATCACTTCTTGATCACTTCTAGTTCACGACCGTTGCATTTGCTTCTCTTCTCGCTCTTATTTGTGTATGTTAGCCACCATATATGCTAGTGCTTGCTACAGATCCACGTCACTACCCTTTCCTACCTTTAAGATTAAAAAGTCTTGATAGCGAGGATGTGAGATTGCTGAGTCCTCGTGACTCACAGATACTTCCAAACAGTTGCAGGTGCCGATGATACCAGTGCAGGTGACGCAACCAAGCTCAAGGAGGAGCTCGATGAAGATCGTGTTCGTTGTGTTGTTTTGTTTCTAGTTGATCAGTAGTGGAGCCCAGTCGGGGCGATCGGGGATCTAGCATTAGGGGTTGTCTTGTTTTATTTTGGTTCCGTAGTCGGACCTTGATTGTATTCTGGATGATGTATGATATATTAATGTATTGTGTGAAGTGGCGATTGTAAGCCAATTCTTTATCCCATTCTTATTATTACATGGGATGTGTAAAGATTACCCCTCTTGCGACATGCCTACTATGCGGCTATGCCTCTAAGTCATGCTCCGACACGTGGGAGATATAGCCGCATATTGGGTGTTACAAGCAGGTAAATGATTAAAAGATAATTTTTGATGTGGAATGCTACCTAGCATAATCTTGATCATATAATCTAATCATGGCATGAATATTAAGACACAAGTGATTCAAAGCAATAGTCTATCATTTGACATAAAGACAATAATACTTCAAGCATACTAATAAAGCAATCATGTCTTTCTCAAAATAACATGGCCAAAGAAAGTCACCCCTACAAAAACATATAGTCTGGCTATGCTCCATCTTCATCACACAAAGTATTTTATCATGCACAACCCCGATGACAAGCCAAGCAATTGTTTCATACTTTTAATGTTCTCAAGCCTTTTCAACTTTCACACAATACATGAGCGTGAGCCATGTATATAGCACTATAGGTAGAATAGAATATGATGGTGGAGGTTGTGTGGAGAAGACAAAAAGGAAGAAAGTCACACATTGACGCGGCTAATGAACAGGCTATGGAGATGCCCATCAATTGATGTCAATGCGAGGAGTAGGGATTGCCATGCAACAGATGCACTAGAGCTATAACTGTATGAAAACCCACAAATGAAACTAAGTGGGTGTGCATCCAACTTGGTTGCTCATGAAGACATCGGGCATTTGAGGAAGCCCATCATCGAAATATACAAGCCATGTTCTATAATGAAAATTCCCACTAGTATATGAAAGTGATAATTCAAGAGACTCTCTATATGAAGAACATGGTGCTACTCTGAAGCACAAGTGTGGTAAAAGGATAGTAGCATTGCCCCTTCTCTCTTTTTCTCATTTTTTTATTTTTTGGTGGGCTTCTTTGGCCTTTTTTGTGGGATTCTTTGGCTTCTTTTATTTTTTGTAAAGTCCGAAGACTCATCCCAACTTGTGAGGCAATCATAGCTTCCATCATCCTTTCCTCACATGGGACAATGCTCTAATAATGATGATCATCACACTTTTATTTACTTACAACTCAATATTACAACTCGATATCTAGAACATGACTCTATATGAATACCTTTGGCAGTGTACAAGGATGTACAATGATCTAGCATAGCAAAGATATCAAAAAACAGGCAAGCCATGAAAATATCATGCTAGCTATCTTATGATCATGCAAAGCAATATGACAATGAATGCTCAAGTCATGTATATGATGATGATGGAAGTTGCATGGCAATATATCTCGGAATGGCTATCGAAATGCCATGATAGGTAGGTATGGTGGTTGTTTTGAAGAAGATATAAGGAGGCTTATGTGTGATAGAGCGTATCACAGCACGGGGTTTGGATGCACCAGCGAAGTTTGCACTGACTCTCAAGGTGAGAAAGGGCAATGCACAGTACCGAAGAGGCTAGCAATGGTGGAAGGGTGAGAGTGTGTATAATCCATGGACTCAACATTAGTCATAAACTCACATACTTATTGCAAAAAATTATTAGCTATCAAACAAAGTACTACACACATGCCCCTAGGGGAATAGATTGGTAGGAAAAGAACATCGCTCGTCCCCGACCGCCACTCATGAGGAAGACAATCAAAAACAAATCATGCTCCGACTTCGTCACATAACGGTTCGCCATGCGTGCATGCTTCGGGAATCACAAACCTTAACACAAGTATTTCTACCAGTCCACAATTACTCACAAGCATGACTCTAATATCACCATCTTTATATCACAAAACTATTGCAAGGAATCAAACATATCATATTCAGTGATCTATAAGTTTTATGTATGATCTTATGACTAACCATGTGAATGATCAATTCATGATGACTCTCTAAATAGATGTAAGTGAAGCAAGAGAGTTTATTTCTTTCTACAAAATATATGCCCACGCTCTAACAAATATAAGTCAAGCAAAAGAGCATTCTACAAATGGCGGTTTTCTATGCATAGAGAAACAGGCAATCCAAACTTCAAATGATCTAGGTGAAGCACATGAAGCATTCTATAAAGCCATACTCAAAGATATAAGTGAAGTGCATGAAGCATTCTATAAATCAACCAAGGACCATCTCATACCAGCATGGTGCATTATGAAAAAGAAAATTAAAAAGTACACGACGCTCTAAGATTTATGCATATCATGTGATGAATAAAAATATAGCTCCAAGTAAAATTACCGATGATCGTTAGAAGAAAAGAGGGGATGCCTTTCGGGGAGGCATCCCCAAGCTTAGTTGCTTGGGAGTCCTTGAGTATTACCTTGGGGTGCCTCGGGAATCCCCAAGCTTAGGCTCTTGCCACTCCTTATTCCTTCATCCATCGTGATCTCACCCAAAACTTGAAAACTTCAATCACACAAAATGTAACATCCCAAATTTTCAATTTGGAATGTTATGCATAGATCATTCATGCATATCATATTTTATTGCATTTTGTTTCGCTATCCTCAAAACCCTAAGCAACTCAAGGACCCTCGGAGAGAGTTGGAGATTTCCTTGTTTTCATATTTGAGTTTTATCAAATATTGAAATGAGGATTGTTGGTTTTAATCATTTTTCTCTCCGAAAATATTTCATATTAAAATATATGAGAGGAGATAATATGACTTCTCCAAAATAAATGAAATATTGGAGGAAACATATTAAAATCAAATATTTGATTTTATTCGGAGTTTATTGCTATTTTATTTGAATTAGAAAAATTGCACCTTTTTCAAAGTTGCATTTTAGGGCCAAGAAAATGTTCATTTTGTTCTAAATATTTTATTTAGACGGTGAAAATTTGTTTTGGCGTTTTTAGTTTTTTT
>NW_021245105.1:0-1329 GCF_002162155.2 Triticum dicoccoides | reverse complement strand
GGGGGGGGGGTGTTAGCGTGACATGCACTGTACCTTATCTGTATATTTGTATTACTGTTGTAACTCTCCTGGTCTTTAGGATCACACCTTCCCCTCCTCTTCGGCCTGCGTGCCTTCTATTACGAGAGACAAGGGGAGGGGGTGCCTGTATATGTATCTGTACTCTCACGGCATAATTGATTGACAGTTCAGTGCTTCTCTCTCTCGTCTAGCTGCCTCGCGCCCTCGCCACACGTGTTGTGGTCTCATGTGTCGCGCTCTCCACCGTGGTCCCTTAACCTTATCCTCAGAGACAATTCTCTCCATTTGCTCTTCTTTCTGAGTTGACCCCTCCTCTCTTCTCTCTTGCTCTTTCTACCTCATTGCCAATAACTAATCTGGTTGTGCCGCTCTCTCAGCCCTTTTCATCCACAAATGCCGCCGACTACTGCAAGCAAACCACTGTTACTGCAAGTTGAAAACAACATGTGAAACACCATCCACTTTTGTTACAAGGCCGAGTGTCGGTGCTGCAGGCAAGGGTTTGATGCTACAAGATGGGTCGGTGTTGCATGGCCGACCATTGCTCTCCACGCCACTGCAACCTGGGCGCTGTATGCCGCAAAGCAGGTTGCCAATGTGCTTCCGACATTGCAAAACATGTGCATGTTCTGCAAGGCCGGCCCTCTAGTGCTGCAAGGTCGGTGCCAGCGTGCCTTCTCTACTGCAAGATGAGACGCTGGTGCTACAAGTCCGTGGCGCTGGCGTGCTTTTCATTGGCCTACCATGGCTACCATGGTGGTACCCAAATTGGTCTATTGTTGAGAAACATTGGTGTATGTTTCTAGTGGTGGGGCCGAGAGACGACCGAGTGGGAGTCGATCCGACAGTGAGGCATGAAGAATTGAACGGCTAATCCGTGCTAACTCTAGCGCACACCCATGAAGTTTCCTTGTTGGAACATAAGGGTTAGCCAGTTTTGACCAGCTTTGGGATTGTAATTGCTTAGACCGATGTAAGAAAAATAATAACCACTCGAGAGTGTAAAATCGGTAGGACGTTCATTGATTGTGATCGTTAAGGGCCGCTCCTCCCCGCTCCAACCCTAACCGCGTCGCCAGCCGCCCCTCCCCGCTCCTCCCCCGCTTCGCCGCCGCCTGACGGGACACCGGCGAAGCCCGCGTGGTCCCCAGGGAAGGTGGTGGCGGGGCGTCCTCGTCGTTCTCGTGCAGATCTCGCGGCGGCCGGTGGCGCGCGGCGGTGTTTCGCCGGTGGCTGGCGCCTGCTGCCCGTGGGGCGGCGTCCCTCACGGCGGTGGGGCTGTCCCTGAACGGCGCTTGGTGGTGGCCA
>NW_021245104.1:0-3967 GCF_002162155.2 Triticum dicoccoides | reverse complement strand
TTGAGCTGCCGACCAGATGAATGCCATGGCAAGATCTAGGAATACGTAGATGAACGCATCCAAAAGTTGCCGTGTGCAATCTGTTGATTAATTAGTGAGCATACTGACATTCAGTGGGGGGGGGGGATGGGAGACAGATGAAGGTGGGGGAGGTGTGTGTGCTACTGATCTTGCCGCATGTAGGTAGGGGGTAAACCTAAGACTAGGAAGGCAGTAGTCGATGTATTCTTTTGTGACATGTGGTTGGCAAAGAAAATCAGGAGTTGCCATCCCCGAGGACTTGATATTGGTACGAGGTGGTCAACCTTATTGTTGCCATGTGCATCATGTGCTTGTTGCCATGTGCATTAAGTGGGTGTTCCCATGTGCATGATATGGTTTATTGCCATGTGCATGACGAAATTATTGACATTGTGTTGATGATGTAGTTGTTGCCATCTACATGATATAGTTGTTGCCATGTGGATGTTATAGTTGTTGCCATCTGCATGATATAGTTGTTGCCATCTGAATGATATAGATTGTTTCCATCTGCATGATGTAGTTTGTTGGCACGTGAGTGCACGGTATAGTTAATACATGTTAGGGGCATGTAGATAAATGTTAGGGCCATGTTATAGGTATTTCAATGTGCATGTTCAAAGTTGATTGTATTGGTCTGGTTGTGCAGATAAAAAAAGGAGGGCAAGGAATGGATTCTGGAAATGGTGGGAACCCATGGTTCTACAATTCTTTGCAAGCACCGTCATGGGATGTGCATGATTATGATGAGCTAAACTCAACTGGCCCTTTGTTGCCACTACTACAACAGTACTTGGATGCAGGTACAGTATTCTTTATCAAAAGAAAAATAAGAGAAAATAAGTGTAGCATGATTGTGAACAAAAATGAAATGCTTAATATGGATCAATGTAAAAAGCAGGGGCATTGGGTGGAAGCACACATACCGGATGTGCATGGATGAATGGTGAGGGAGAGCCTAGCAAGCTATCACACCCAAGGAACCAGTTGCAGATACAAGGCTCATTTACAGGATCGGGATTAGTTGACCAGCTGAGAACATGTGCAACCGCATTTACGTCAAGTGCCAGTAAGTGTAAAACCGTAAATAACATATGCTTCTGCAAAGTATGCATGCATAGAGATCAAAATAATAAGATAGCAAAAACGGGGGAGATGAAAAAAAGGAAGTGTAAAAGAGTGTGCAGTTTCAGAAACAAAGCACAGTAGTTGCCATAGTGCAGTCATAAAAATAATTTGTCATCCGTATTGTCGTTGAGCTCAGAATTGTAGTATGCAAATGTGTAGTTATATCACATGGTGGAACATGCAAAGAGTATGAACTATCTTTAAAAATGAAAAGGGAATTGTGTACTGTAAAGGCCGTGATGGTCTAACTATGGTTAAAAATGATAAAGGTGCGTTTATGCATGAGTGAAGCTGTCATCTGTAAAACAGTTGAACTTGCCATGTGGCTTGAAAAAAATAACTTGCCGTCTGCCAGAGCTTCATGTTTAATATAATTTATTTATTTGTTAATGGTGCCTGAGTCATGTCAATAACATGACAAAAAATGTTTGACGAATAAATTGTCCATGAATACGATGCAGGGCCTCCGGATGCACCTAATGCCACTTGGGGCGCACTGTCTATTTCGGAGTCGCACGCATACCAGACTTCTCAATCGAACTACAATGAGCAGAATATCGTTCGCAAGGCAGGCACGTCGAGAACCAGAAGAAACAACAGTCTTGGTTCTAACGTGAGCAACACAAGAGCAGACGACTCAAACTCGGATGCGGAGACAGTTGCTGAACATGAGGATGAAGATGAACAAAATTATGATCAGGGAGAGGATGAGACACATGAATAGGAGTACGAACAAGATGATGATGGGGTAGAGGATGAGCCGCATGAGGATGAGGTGCAATCTTCACTAGCACCACCAGCACCACCTTATCTACACATGAAATTTGCTACATTTGAAGATGCAAAGGAGAACTACCGGAGTTATGCAAAGTTCTATGGGTTTGCAGTATACACAGACCATCGCAAAAAACTAGTAAAAACAGGAGAATACAATAGAGCTGAGTTAAGGTGTTTCAAGTCGAGAAAGAACAAGAAAAAAGGGGGGAATGGTCCAATCATCAGAGATCGGCGAAGAGACATCATGGTCAAAATGAATTGCCCTGCCAGAATGAAGCTGAACGTTGAAGGGGCCTGGTGGGTGGTAACAAAGTACGTGGGATGTCACAACCATGAAATGATTAAGAAATTTGACCTGATTAGGTTTCTGAGTGCTCACGTGGATTCACGCCAGAGGAGCAGCAGTTTGTGAAGTTGCTCCATGATTGCAACCTCCAACCTGGGAGACTGGTTCACATTCTATCAATGATACGTAGCAAAACGGGGAAGCTCAGCAGCATGCCATATCTTCCTTCAGATGTGGTTAACCTGGTGGCAAAGTATCATAGGGAAAGTCAACTGACGGACATGGAGGACACAATTGCATACTTTAAGGAAAAAGAGAAAGAAGATGTTGATTTCTTCTACAAAATGAAGCTGGACCGAGAGGACCGCATGGTGAACTTGTATTGGATAGATAGTGCAACGCGCAGGGCATACAAGCACTTTCGTGACTGTGTGTCCTTTGATGCTACCTATCTGACCAATATGTACAAGATGCCATGTGCTCCATTCATTGGCATAAACAACCACAGTCAATCGTTGCAATTCGGGTGCAGGTTTATTAGGAACGAGGATGTTGATAGTTATATTTGGCTCTTCAAAACTTTCAAGGAATGCATGGGCGGGCTTGAACCGATGAACATCATAATAGACCAGGATTTTGGTATGCGTGCAGGTATTGAGGAAGTGTTCCCTAACACAATACACAGGCACTATAGGTGGCATGTTATTAAGAAAGCAGAAGAAACATTGGGTCCCTTTTTTGCTGAAAGACCAGAACTGCACAAAGCATTTGAATTGTGTGTTGACCACAGTTTGGCACCGGAAGAATTCGAGCGAAGCTGGAAAGCAATGATAGATAAATACCAGGTTGAGGACAACAAAACATTACAAAACCTTTCTGAGAAGAGGAAGTTCTGGGTGCCAGCTTATTTCATGTAGTGCTTCTACCCCTTTCTGCAAACTACCCAGCGTAGTGAAGGTTTCAACATAGTGCTGAAGAGGTATGTGAACCCAGGGAACTCAATTCTTAGGTTTGTGCAGCAGTACAATGCAATTCAACAGAAAATTTTGGGTGCAGAGCTACAAGCGTTGGCAAACACAGCTCTAAAGAACCCAAGGATGCTAACGTGTAACCCATTGGAGAGACAAATGATGAGGGTTGATACCCGACAACTATTCTACAAGTAAGGTTTTTTACTTTCATGGTTATCAGGGGTTAAAAAATTTGGTTCACTTAGTATTTTTAATTTAGTTGCCATTTTGGGTGTACAAGTGCTTGACATGCTTGTTTGGAGAAGTAGTTGCCATGTTGGGTGTACATGTACTTGCGATGATGGTTTAAACAGTAGTTACCATTCTGACACTAGTTAGAATGGACACTTATTGATCTTGCCATGTGAACTTGCCATGTATGTATGACTTAAGTTGCCATCTTGTAGCAGTAAAAGTTGCCATGTTTGCAGAAATAATTAGAACTAACTTGCCATGTTGTGTCGATGAAACTTATTATTATTTTATCAGTAAACTTGTGTCGTGTTTTGTATAGAACAAAGTTGACGTGCTTGCTCTAACAAATAAAACTTGCCATGTTGGTTTGAGAAGTAGTTACCATTTTCGTGTTCGAATGACAAATGCATGGCAGATGAACACTGGTTAGAATTGTCACTTATTGATTTTGCCATGTAAACTTGTCGTGTATGCATGACTTAAGTTGCCATCATAGAGCAGTAGTAGTTGCCATGTATACATGACTTAAGTTGCCATGTATGTATGAATG
>NW_021245103.1:0-1259 GCF_002162155.2 Triticum dicoccoides | reverse complement strand
AAAATGACGATGTCACGTTGAAAATGTACTACATTTGCCATGTCTAGTGTACTGCATTTGCCATGTCTAGTGTACTGCATTTGCCATGCATAGCGTACTGCGTTTGTCATGTTCAACGTACTATATTTGCCATGTTCAATGAATTACGTTTGCCATGTTCAAACAAAATGTATATCTATTTTCCATGACAACATAAGGTTGAAGGAAATATGCCCTAGAGGCAATAATAAAGTTATTATTTATTTCCTTATATCATGATAAATGTTTATTATTCATGCTAGAATTGTATTAACCGGAAACATAATACATGTGTGAATACATAGACAAACAGAGTGTCACTAGTATGCCTCTACTTGACTAGCTCGTTAATCAAAGATGGTTATGTTTCCTAACCATGGACAAAAGAGTTGTTATTTGATTAACGGGATCACATCATTAGATGAATGATCTGATTGACATGACCCATTCCATTAGCTTAGCACCCGATCATTTAGTACGTTGCTATTGCTTTCTTCATGACTTATACATGTTCCTATGGCTATGAGATTATGCAACTCCCGTTTGCCGGAGAAACACTTTGTGTTCTACCAAACATCACAATGTAACTGGGTGATTAAAAAGGAGCTCTACAGGTGTCTCCAAAGGTACATGTTGGGTTGGCGTATTTCGAGATTAGGATTTGTCACTCCGATTGTCGGAGAGGTATCTCTGGGCCCTCTCGGTAATGCACATCACTTAAGCCTTGCAAGCATTGCAACCAATGAGTTAGTTGCGGCATGATGCATTACAGAACGAGTAAAGAGACTTGCCGGTAACAAGATTGAACTAGGTATTGGATACCGACGATCGAATCTTGGGCAAGTAACATACCGATGACAAAGGGAACGACGTATGTTGTTATGCGGTCTGACCGATAAAGATCTTCGTAGAATATGTAGGAGCCAATATGGGCATCCAGGTCCCGCTATTGGTTATTGACCGGAGACATGTCTCGGTCATGTCTACATCGTTCTCGAACCCGTAAGGTCCGCACGCTTAAGGTTACGATGACAGTTATATTATGAGTTTATGCATTTTGATGTACTGAAGGTTGTTCGGAGTCCCGGATGTGATCACGGACATGACGAGGAGTCTCGAAATGGTCGAGACATAAAGATTGATATATTGGAAGCCTATGTTTGTGAAGGAAATATGCCCTAGAGGCAATAATAAAGTTATTATTTATTTCCTTATTTCATGATAAATGTTTATTATTCATG
>NW_021245102.1:0-1208 GCF_002162155.2 Triticum dicoccoides | reverse complement strand
GAAGCACAAGTGTGGAAAAAGGATAGTAGCATTGTCCTTTTTATTTCTTTTTATTTCTTTTTTTGGGCCTTTATTTTTTTATTTGGTCTTTCTCTTTTCTTTATTTGGGGCAATGCTCTATTAATGATGATCATCATACTTCTATTTATTTACAACTCAATGATTACAACTCGATACTAGAACAAAATATGACTCTATATGAATGCCTCCGGCGGTGTAACGGGATGGGTAATGAATCAAGAGTGACATGTATGAAATAATATGCATGGTGGCTTTGCCACAAATACGATGTCAACTACATGATCATGCAAGGCAATATGACAATGATGAAGCGCGTCATAATAAATAGAACGGTGGAAAGTTGCATGGCAATATATCTCAGAATGACTATGGAAATGCCATAATAGGTAGGTATGGTGGCTGTTTTGAGGAAGATATAAGGAGGTTTATGTGTGATAGAGTGTATCAAATCACGGGGTTTGGATGCACCAGCGAAGTTTGCACCAACTCTCAAGGTGAGAAAGGGCAATGCACGGTACTGAAGAGGCTAGCAATGATGGAAGGGTGAGAATGCATATAATCCATGGACTCAACATTAGTCATAAAGAACTCACATACTTATTGCGAAAATCTACAAGTCATCAAAAACCAAGCACTACGCGCATGCTCCTAGGGGGGTAAATTGGTAGGAAAAGACCATCGCTCGTCCCCGACCGCCACTCATAAGGATGACAATCAAAGAACACCTCATGTTTCAAATTTGTTACACAACGTTTACCATACGTACATGCTACGGGACTTGCAAACTTCAACACAAGTATTTCTCAAATTCACAACTACTCAACTAGCACAACTTTAATATCACTATCTCCATATCTCAAAACAATCATCAAGTATCAAACTTCTCTTAGTATTCAATGCACTTATATGAAAGTTTTTATTATATCCATCTTGGATGCCTATCATATTAGGACTAATTTTATAGCCAACACAAATTACCACGCTGTTATAAAAGACTCTCAAAATAATATAAGTGAAGAATGAGAGATCAATAATTTCTATAAAATAAAACCACCACCGTGCTCTAAAAGATATAAGTGAAGCACTAGAGCGAAATTATTTAGCTCAAAAGATATAAGTGAAGCACATAGAGTATTCTAATAATTTTCGATTAATGTGTGTCTCTCCCAAAAGGTGTGTACAACAAG
>NW_021245101.1:0-1159 GCF_002162155.2 Triticum dicoccoides | reverse complement strand
GCAATATGAGTGTGTTGGGCTAATGCAACTAAGACCAGAAGGGTTTGAACCAATTTGAATCAAAGATTCAAATTTCAAACTCAAACATGGCCCTTTAAAGTGTTTTTCCTTGTTCTGCATTAAACATCAAGTTAACTTGTTTAATCATGCATGAAAATAGTACAGATGGATAGATTGGATTTTTCTGATCATTTTTCATATATAATTTGTCTGATTTGGAGTTACAGAATAAAAGTTATGAATTTTTAAAGTTTAAACTATATTCTGGAATTTCCTATATTAGATTAATTCCAGAAAATCAATTATGGCGTCAGCCTGACGTCAGTGTGACGTCAGCAGGTCAACGGAACACGTCCAGGTCAAACCTGACAGTGGGTCCCGCGTGTCAGTGTGATTAGTTTAATTAAAGTTTAAATAAAACTAAACCTGTTTAATTAAAAGGGCTGGGCCCCACCTGTCATTGACTCAGGGGAGTCAACCAGGGCCCACCCGTGGTCAAACCCGGGTCGGCTGCACCGGCGTTTAGCCGCCGGCGAGCCCGACGCGGCGGCGGAAGTGGTTTTGGCTGTTTCGGCCACCAAATGGGTCGCGGAGACCACCGGAGTGGAGCTGAGGACGAGCCGCAGCTCTTGGTGGAGTCCGTTGGGGTCGGGGTGGCCGGAGTTGGCGCCGGCGATGACTTTGGCGGCCACCGGGGTTCGGCTGAAGACGAACTTGACGCTAGAGGGGTCGGTGAGGCTCGGGGAGTGGCTAGCTAGGTGCTAAGTGACACGGTGAGTATGATGGACACCAGTTTGTGGCCGGAGGGTGACCGGGAGCACGTCGGCGACGAGCTCCACGGCGGTGGGTGCGGTTGAGCTCCGGGAGGTTGCTACACGGCTCGGGAGCAAGAACGGAAGGGAGGGGAAGATGGCTAAGCTCACAGTGAGTGCGACGAAGCCCTTGGTGTGGCCGGAGATGAACCGGAGCGACGATGGCGTTGAAGGGGATCTCCGGCGACGGCGGTTCGGGCGAGGTCGTTGCGGTGGACTCGGGCGTTGCGAGCGCTCGGGGCTCGGCTGCTCGATGAAGTGGACAGCGGCGGAGCTCCTGGACACGATGAGAGGACGCACGGGTGGCGGGGAGCACGGCTACGACGAAGGCACGGCGATGGTGGCGT
>NW_021245100.1:0-813 GCF_002162155.2 Triticum dicoccoides | reverse complement strand
TACATATGCTGATTATGTTGATTGTGATGTGGTACCTATGCAAGCATGTTCCTTATTACTTGGTAGACCATGGCAATTTGATAAAAATTCTGTACACCATGGTAGAAACAATCACTATACTCTTGTTCATAAGGATAAAAATATTACTTTGCTTCCTATGACTCCTGATTCCATTTTGAAAGATGATATTAATAGTGCTAATAAAGCAAAACAGGAGAAGAATAAGAGTGAAAATCATATTGTGGCAAAAGAATTTGAGCAACAAATGAAGCCTAATAATAAACCATCCAGTGTTGCTTCTGAAATTAAATTAAAAAGTGCATGTTTATTTGCCACCAAATCTGATATTGATGAGCTAGATTTCAGCAAATCTGTTTGCTATGCTTTTGTGTGCAAAGAGGCATTATTTTCATTCGAGGACGTGCCTTCCTCTTTGCCTCCTGCTATCACTAACATTTTGCAGGAGTTCGCTGACGTCTTTCCACAAGACGTGCCACCGGGATTACCGCCTATTCGAGGGATTGAGCATCAGATTGACTTAATTCCCGGTGCTTCACTGCCAAACCGTGCACCATACCGTACCAATCCAGAGGAGACGAAGGAGATTATGCGTCAAGTACAAGAGCTTCTCGACAAAGGTTATATACGCGAATCCCTTAGTCCTTGTGCTGTTCTTATTATTCTAGTGCCGAAAAAGGATGGTACATCACGTATGTGTGTTGATTGTAGAGGCATTAATAATATTACTATTCGTTATCGTCATCCTATTCCTAGGCTAGATGATATGCTTGATGAATTGAGTGGCTCTACAAT